>NC_066529.1:19941855-19992620 GCF_024679095.1 Eriocheir sinensis | reverse complement strand
ATTGTACTGACATTTCTGAAACATTTAATGACCATTTTTTGAAGGCTGGGGGGCTAGATCATGATATAGTAGGGGATGAATATATGACATATTTACACAACTCACCTAATTACTCGGTATACTTATCACCAGCTACACAGATAGAAATTGAAAACTTTCTTAAGACATTAAAAGGTACATCATCTGGTTTTGATGAAATTTCTCCCTTGGTCGTAAGACAAACTGCCAGCATAATTTCCTTGCCATTAACACACATAGTTAACCTCACATTAAAGAAAGGAGTTTTTCCGGACGAACTTAAGAAAGCTAAAATTATTCCATTATTTAAGTCAGATAATAGAGATGATGTCAATAACTACAGACCTATATCAGTTATTCCTGTGTTCAGTAAAGTCTTTGAAAAAGTGATATGCACTCGTCTTGTAAATTTCATTGAGAAAAATTATTTATTTTCGAATTGTCAGCATGGTTTTAGACCAGGGCGCTCTACTGAGTCGGCCATATTTCAGTTTACCAATAATGTGTATAAATATCTGGAAAAGAAACATTATTTAGTTGGATTTTTTTTAGATCTTTCTAAGGCTTTTGATTCGCTATGTCATAAAATTCTTTTAAGTAAACTTAGTAATTTTGGGATTCGGGGAGTTCCTTTAGAATTATTCAAAAATTATTTAACAAATCGATTTCAAGCTGTTTACTGTAATTCTAAATATTCTTCTTTCAAGCCTATCAAAATGGGTGTACCGCAAGGATCTATCCTAGGACCTATACTTTTTCTCATCTATATTAATGATATTGTCAATGCTAGTAATAAATTTAAGTATACCATTTATGCTGACGACACTAATTTACTATTAGATGATAAAAATATAAATAGTTTGCATATAAACATTAATAATGATCTCAATTCAATTAATATGTTGATTAAACATAATAAGTTAAGTTTAAATATCACTAAAACAAAATACATTATCTTTCAAAAAAGATCAGTCACTACTAACATGCCACCTATAACACTTGAAGGAAAAGTACTTGAACGAGTTTCTTATACTAAGTTTTTGGGCGTTGTCATAGATCAAAATATCAATTGGAAATACCAAATTAATTCTGTTGCAAATAAACTATCTAGGATATGTGGCATACTGTATCGAATAAGAAATAGCCTTACACAAGAAGCACTTATCAGTATTTATTATACACTTTGTTACCCGCATCTCATTTATTGTGTATCTGTGTGGGCGTGTACGTGGCCTTCCTTTCTTAAAAATCTTCAGGTTTCTCAAAATAAGATATTTAGGTGTATGTTTTACATGAACAAGTTTGATTCCACACATAACGTATTTTCCACACATAGATTTCTTAATTTTAAAAACATTCATTGTTATTTTCTACTATTATTTATTTATAAAACCTCGCACTGATGCATGGAACTCATCCTTTTCAAGTTATTAATACAGTGCATAATACGCGCAGGAACAATATAAATCTTATCTCTCCACAGTTCAGGACAGTTCTTTTCAGAAATAGTATTTTATGCTCAGGACCTCAAGTTTGGAATTCTTTGCCAGTAGAAATAAAAATCTCCTTAATAGTAATAATTTCTCTCTATTTAAAAAGTCAGTAAACACACACTTATTTGCAATCCAAAACAATCACGGTTAAAATTATAATTTATTCCTGAAACATGAACACAAATTTACATTATTAAATCTAATCAGTGAATTGCATAGTACTATTGTCCATATTATTTTTATTATTGTTATTATTATTATTATTATTATTATTATTATTATTATTATTATTATTATTATTATTGTTATTATTATTATTATTGTTGATGCTGTTGTAGTTGTTATTATAGTTAACATTTTAGATATAACTATTATAACTTCATCTGGTATTATAGTTAATGTTGTTATTTATTGTATATTTGTATTTAGCTTTATGGTTGGGAGCTATCTGCAACCTTTAGAAAGATAATAATAGTACAATGAAATAAACATACAGTCTGTCGGGAAGCTTCGGCTTGACAGGCTAGATTCGTTGCCAGAATTATATATATATATATATATATATATATATATATATATATATATATATATATATATATATATATATATATATATATATATATATATATATATATATATATATATATACACACACACACACACACACACACACACACACACACACACACACACACACACACACACACACACACACACACACACACACAGACACATACACACACACACACACACACACACACACACACACACACACACACACACACACACACACACACACACACACACACACACACACACACACACACACACACACACACACACACACACACACACACACACACACACACACACACACACACACACACACACACACACACACACACACACACACACACACACACACACACACACACACACACACACACACACACACACACACACACACACACACACACACACACACACACACACACACACACACACACACACACACACACACACACACACACACACACACACACACACACACACACACACACACACACACACACACACACACACACACACACACACACACACACACACACACACACACACACACACACACACACACACACACACACACACACACATCCCTTGACATTGACTTCTGCTCTTGACCTTGACAGCGCCACGCCCCTTCTCTCCCCCTAGCAACAAACCCTCACCACACCTCGTTCCCCCTTTCCGTTCCTACCCCTTCGCCCCCTCCTCCCCTCCCCTTTATTTTCCTTCCCTTCCTTCACATTCCTTTCTATCCCCGCCCCTCCTAACCATTTCCTCTCATTTCATCAACTTCCTCTTCATTCCATCCATAGTAAATGTGTTGTCCCCTCTTCCTCCCTCTCATCTTTCTTCTCCCCTTGCCCGCTTCTTCCCCTCATACCTCTGACCCTCTTTCTTGCCCTTTATTTAATCTCAATCAGTCACTAAAACAAGACATTTTTCATATATGTATATATATTTTTTGTAGCCATATTTCCTCGTAAACCGTCTTTTAGCTTTTGACATTTTTGTTTAAGATCAGAAGACTTTGTGTTACATGTATTTTTTTTTATATTTCTTTTCGTCTTTTATATAAGTATATAAGAAGAAAACGAGGATATCGAGAAGAAGAAGAAGAAGAAGAAGAAGAAGAAGAAGAAGAAGAAGAAGAAGAAGAAGAAGAAGAAGAAGACGAAGAAGAAGAAAAGGAAGTAGAGGGGTGAAAAAGTAAGATAAAAAGAAAAAAGAGGAAGAGGGTGACGACAGGGACCAGGAAGATGACGGAGATGAATAAGGAAAAAAAGAAAAGAAAAGGTTTAAGAAGAAGAAGAGGAAGCATAAATAGGTTACGATAAACTTACACCCTTCCCGTACTTCAATCTGCTCCGCCGGTCACCAAATTGCCAGACGAATTGACTAAATCACCACAGCAGACAGCCTCGTTATAAGCTAATTTGCTTCCTGGTGCCTGCTTTTCCATGTGTCCGTGTTTCCTCCTCCTCCTCCTCCTCCTCCTCTTAGGACTTGGGTCAGTGTGTTGAATCAAAAAAAAAAAATCCATTTTTTTCGATGTCATTCAAGATATGACGAGGAGGAGCAGAGGAAGGAAAGGAACACGAAAGATAAAGGAGGAAGAGAACAAGAATAATAACAATATACGAATAAAAAGAAAAAACGGAATGCAACTCAAAAAGAAAATATGAAAAGAAGAAATAAAACGAAAGAAGGAATCAATAAAAGTAAGAGAAAATGAAGCAAAAAAAAAAGACGATGAGTAGGAGGACAAGAATACGTGTAAGAGGAGGAGGAGGAAGAGGAGGAGGAAGAGGTGGAGGAAGAGGAGGAGGAAGAGGAGGAGGAGAACGTCAATGAAACCGTTGTCAGTTATGGGAAGTGAACCATCTTGCACTGTGTGACGAGAGAGAGAGAGAGAGAGAGAGAGAGAGAGAGAGAGAGAGAGAGAGAGAGAGAGAGAGAGAGAGAGAGAGAGAGAGAGAGAGAGAGAGAGAGAGAGAGAGAGAGAGAGAGAGAGAGAGAGAGAGAGAGAGAAATGGGAAGGAGAGGAATAGGAGAGATGGAGAAATGAGGATGAACATTGAAGATAAAAAAAAAAAGGAGGAGAAGAGAAAGCAGAAAACGAAGAAAAACTGGAAAATGAGAAGGAGGAAAAAGAGAGAGAGAGAGAGAGAGAGAGAGAGAGAGAGAGAGAGAGAGAGAGAGAGAGAGAGAGAGAGAGAGAGAGAGAGAGAGAGAGAGAGAGAGAGAGAGAGAGAGAGAGAGAGAGAGAGAAGATGAGGCAGAGGGAGAGAGGAGTGCGGGCAATTGGGGAGAAAAAAAAAGAGGTGTAGAAGATTATAAATGTGCAGATGGAAGGAAAGAAATGAGATTGAGGAGAAATGGAGAGGAAAAGGATTAGAGAAGAAGAGAGGAGGAGAAGGAAGAATAGTAAAAAAAGGCAGGTGAAAAACGAAAGAAGGGAAGAAGATAGAAGAAAAATCGAGAGGAAAAACAAAGATAAAAAAGAAGATAAGTGCAGAAGGAAAGAAGGGAATAAGGTAGGAGGGAAATGGAGACTACTACTACTACTACTACTACTATCTCACAGTATAATACAAAACGGAAGATCGTCTGATGAAATGAACACACACACACACAAAAAAAAACATATGCACACAGTCCAATCCAATGCACAGTGGCGGACACACGAAACAGAAACACCTGAGCCACCCGCGCGGAGGTGTGGTGCTCTCTGGACATGGTGCCACTGATGAGTATGAAGCTTCACCAGGTTTGCTTCGATCAGTCGCTAGGACGAATCGAACGCGGTTATTATTGCTGCTTCTGTGTAGGGTCGTTGGTGGTGTGTAAGCCATGTCCCGCCTGACAGTGCAAAAGCGTTTGGTGACTATATCAAGAAAATGACTTATATTCCACAATATATTCGTATTTTATTCACATGAAACACATGCTTCGTAATCGTGACTCGACGACCCTCACGAACCGTATGATGTTTTCCGACGGCCAGGATAACAAGCCATTATAACATTATCATCGCCTATGATAACAATCAAAGAATTGCCGTGACCACCTTCTACCTGACGGTGAATCTGAAAACGGCAGAACTCTCCCACTGACGCAATGATATGAGAGAGATGTTGCTACAGGAGGAGGCAGAGCTGGGCCTCGGGGTGAAAAGCAGGAGGGTGTTGGGAAGGGGAGGAGTGAAGGAGCAAGAGAGAGAGAGAGAGAGAGAGAGAGAGAGAGAGAGAGAGAGAGAGAGAGAGAGAGAGAGAGAGAGAGAGAGAGAGAGAGAGAGAGAGAGAGAGAAAGAGATGATTTAAGTTTGACCTGATACTAAATTTATTGCCCTTTGCCGCTGAGTCGAAAGTTATGTGTGAAAAGTTACCAGAGAGAGAGAGAGAGAGAGAGAGAGAGCAGTTTTGATAAAATGCTTTTTTGGAAGTATTTCTTAATAAATTCTCGTCACTTTCCCGAAACTCAATAATGATTAATCTCGATAACCGATGCCGCGCTTGTCTCATTACTTGGTGCCTGGAGGGGCTGACGCGGTACTGGCGCGGAAAATGAACGCTGAGCTGTGAACCAAGGGATGATTCTTATTAATTAAGAAAATATTTAATTTTTCATTACTGAATAAAAGATATGAATAATATGCCCACATGCGCAGAAAATTGTTGCATATTTTTTATTTTATACAAACCTGCTGACAGACAGAAAAACAAGCAGACAAACATACAAACAAGCAGCACCGAAAATATCTTCTTGTTATATTTTAATTAAAATACATCAGTTAATTAAATGTGATTTTGATTATTTATAGCTTACTTAACTCCTTTGTAGAAATGGTATAGCAAGTTCGCAATAACGAAAAAATAATTTGATTTTCAAAAGTCCGCTATACTGTCTTTATTATTCTAACGAAAATTAATATTAGATAAAAGATATTTAATTCCTCATGTGGTTGTCGCTAATATTCGTGTCAAGGTGTTGTGTTACCTTCCTGCCAGGCGTGTAATGGCGAGCAGGGAAAAGCTGCAGCAACATGTCGAATGGAGCATAACAAAAGGTGATACAGAGTGTGAGAAATTGCTGTGTGGCTGTGTATTACTTTGCTCTTCTTCGCTTCCAAAACATGAAGGATAATTACGGTAAGAGAGTGGACCGCTAGGCGACAACGGGGAACAGGATTGGATTATGTTATGAGAAAAGACGGTACATTTAAGTGCAGCCTGGCGATGCCCCAGTCAGTTAATCAGTTTGTCAATCAGAGGGTCAAGAGTGGCTGTGTGGCTCCTTGGTATTCTGTTCTACTTCATTTCCGGAACATGAACGATCATTTTGTTAACAGTAAACTCATAGCAGCAACAGTCAGTGAGTTAATGAGAAATGAGCTAATGGACAGGTGAGAAAGTATGACTAGCGTAAGCACAGTTACCTTTCCTCTGCCTTAATGACTGCCTCAGGGTGTCATCTCGCGGCTTACCTGGAAAAGGAGAAGACGGATATATATATAAAGTGTTATATATATATATATATATATATATATATATATATATATATATATATATATATATATATATATATATATATATATATATATATATATATATATATATATATATATATATATATATATATATATATATATATATATATATATATATATATATATATATATATATATATATATATATATATATATATATATATATATATATATATATATATATATATATATATATATATATATATATATATATATATATATATATATATATATATATATATATATATATATATATATATATATATATATATATACTAACTTCAGTCACGTAGGGAAGTAGAGCAGGAAAAATTACAAAAAAAATAAAGCGAAAATAGGTCAAATAAAAAGAATAGTAAAGGAAAAAAGAGAAAGAAAAAAATAAGTTGATGAAAAGTAGAAGTACTGAAAGAGATGATGAAGGAGACAGGAAGAAAAGAACAGGAAGAAGGAAGAGGAGTTGGAAGTAGATAAAGAAGAGATGATAAAATAAATGTGTGAAATTTATGAAATGGGGAAATATAATATATCAAGGTGGTGGAAGATTGTGAGAGTGGCAAGTACTGATTTATTAGGCCTGGCCAAGGAAAGAGAGCAGGAGGAGGAGAATGAGGAGCAAAGAGAGGAAAGGAGGATAGGAGTAGAGTGAAGGAAGATGGATAGAGAAAGAGAGGACGGGAAGGGAAGGTAAGAGAATGGACGAAATGGAGAGAGGGTGGAGAGGATGAAATAAGGAAAAATAGGATGAAGGAAAGGAAGGGAGAGAAGAAAGAGGGGAAACAAAGGAAAGAAATATGAAGGAGGGGAGGAAAAGGCAATGTGGAAGGAAACTAGATAGGAACGGAGGAGAAGCAAGGAAGTACCAAAGGTGAAGAGGAGAGAGGATAAAAGGAAGGAAGGGAAGGAGGTATGGGATAAAGAAAAGACAGGGAAGAAAAAACTGTGTGAGAAGGGAAAGAGGAAAGAGATGAGAGGAGATCAAAGCATAAGGAAAGAAAGAGATAGAGATAGAGAACAAATGAAGAAAAGAAGAAAAAAAAGAAGATTGGATGAAAAGAAGATGATACGAGGAAGAGCATGGATGAAGTAAGAACAGAAAGAGAAGGGGGGAGAAGATCGGGTAAGATGAGAAGGGAAGCGAATGGAGGAGGAGGAGGAGAATGAGGAAAGGAATCAAAGCGAAGGAGAAGTGGAAAAAGAAACTTACATTCACTAGAGAGCCGAAGAGGGCGGGGAGATCTGATAAAAGTATTCAAATGGGTCAAGGGTTACAACAAAGGCGATATAAATAAAGTACTGAGAATTAGCCAGCATGATATAACTCGCAGTAATGGATTTAAATTAGAAAAGTATAGATTTAGGAGAGATATAGGCAAGCATTGGTTTAGTAATAGGGTGGTGGGGGAATGACAGACTCAGCAATCACACAGTTAGTGCAGGGACGGTGGCTTGTTTTAAGAGTAGACTGGATAGCTATATGGACGAGGACGACAGGTGGCAGTGAGGTGTGGATGCAGTTGGGTGACGGGGTACTGGATGCGTCCCTAAGTACCGCCGGCATAACGAGAATCAAGCCTCTACCTGTAACCCCTGTAACTACACCTCACCCATCGTGAGTAGTGGGGGGGATTCTGGAGCTGCCCTGTGTAGGCCACCCGGCCTCTTGCAGTTTCCCTATGTTCTTATGTTCTTACATTCCTTTCTTTCCTCTCTCCTTCTCTCACTCCCTTTTTCCCTCCGTATTCCTTTCCTCTTTTCCCTATCCCCTTTACCTTCCCTCTCTTCTCTCTCCGGTGGTTCATTGTGTTGTTGAGTTGTGGGACGCTGCTCCCCACGGTAGGTCATTTCCTCCATTTTTTTTTTTTTTTTTTTTTTTTACGTTGTTGCCTATTGCGCCGGTAGGCATCTTCCCGGTGGGGCTGATGGTCGGCCCAAGGCTTCTTCCAGGTGGGGCCTGATGGTCGGCCTAGCCCGTTCTGGCGCAGGCGAGTGTTTATAGTGGCGCCATCTTGCATTGGCTCATGCTGCCCCCCGGAACTCGTTCTTGATTCGCTTGGACGGCTTCCTCTAGAGTCCGGGTTGATGGGTGGTCTTCAGGACAGCATGTGGGTAGTTTTAAGCCACTCGGCGGTGACTGAAAAATCCGAGTGGTAGCGTGAGGATTCGAACCCGCGTCGTCCATCACGCGGCGAATGTGGGTCCAGTACGCTATCACTTCGGCCACCGCCTACCCTGTGTGTGTGTGTGTGTGTGTGTGTGTGTGTGTGTGTGTGTGTGTGTTTGAACCTTCATATATATCTTCTGCTCTGACATACTTTATCCTATTTTATTTTCTGTTTTCTCTACAATTTTCCAAAATTAATTATACCTCAATTAGTTTTATCCTTTTTCCTTTCAGTATTTTTTTTTTTATACTTTTACTTCACTTGTCTCTTTTTTTTTCCTAAGGAAAAGGTTTTCGGTGGTTCGCGGCTGTTTTCCTAAGTGACTGGTGAAAAGGTTTTCGGTGGTTCGAGGCTTTTTTCCTAAGTGACTGGGTCAAGGCGTGGCTTAGCAATAGGAACTGGGTCAAGGCGTGGCTTAGCAATAGGAAGCAAAGAGTGCAAATCAATGGTAAAAGATCTGACTGGGGATGTGTTACGAGTGGGGTCCCACAAGGTTCGGTATTAGGCCCACTTTTGTTTATTATTTATATCAATGACTTAGATACAGGAATTAGTAGTGATGTTAGTAAATTTGCAGATGATACCAAGATCGGTAGAGTAATTGAGTCGGATCAGGACGCTAGTATTCTCCAAGGTGAGCTCAACAGATTGTATGACTGGGCGGATAAATGGCAGATGGAGTTCAATGTAGGGAAGTGCAGTATTCTGAGTGTAGGTAGGAACAACCCCTCACATAACTATTGCTTAAATGACACTCTCATAAGCAGGTCTGGGTGCGAGAGGGATTTAGGGGTCTTAGTGAGCTCTGATCTCCGTCCAAGGGCACAATGCATTCAAGCTAGAAATCGAGCTAATAGGGTACTGGGATTTATTTCAAGGAGCGTAAGCAACAGAAGCCCCGAGGTCTTCCTCAAACTATATTTAGCATTAGTTAGACCTCATCTTGACTATGCGGTTCAGTTCTGGTCACCTTACTATAGAATGGATATCAAAATGTTAGAATCGGTGCAGAGGAGGATGACTAAGATGATTCAGGGGTTGAGAAACTTGCCATACGAGGAAAGACTCAAACAGTTAAACTTGCATTCTCTAGAAAGGCGAAGGGTGCGTGGAGACATGATCGAGGTTTATAAATGGATGAAGGGCTTTAATAAGGGAGACATTCATAAGGTTTTGTTGGTAAGAGAACCGGGTAGGACACGAAGTAATGGGTTTAAACTGGATAAATTCAGATTCAACAGGGACATAGGCAAAAATTGGTTTACTAACAGGGTGGTGGATGAGTGGAATAGGCTTAGCAGTCATGTGGTGAGTGCCAATACAATTGTCACACTCAAATATAGACTAGATAAATTCATGGACAGCGATATTAGGTGGGGTTAGATACACGGGAGCTTAGGGTCAAAGGAGCTGCCTTGTACAGGCCTACCGGCCTCTTGTAGACTCCTGCGTTCTTATGTTCTTATGTTCTAAATTAAACTCTCCTTCACTGGTTCACTGCAACACGACGGATTAATTTGAACAAAAACAAACAAACTTATTCCTACTCTCTTATTCTTGAAATATTATTTAAGGTAGAAATGCAAAATTTTGCAGTCCGTTTAATATAAATACCCTACAGTTCAAGGACCTTCCCCCCTCCTAGTCTGAGCCATAGCGTGCTTGTGTTCTGAATATCTACTATATATGTCTATGTAAATCTCTCTCTCTCTTCTCTCTCTCTCTCTCTCTCTCTCTCTCTCTCTCTCTCTCTCTCTCTCTCTCTCTCACACACACACACACACACACACACATACACACCTACTTTCTTACTCATCTCTCTCGTCTTTGTGTAATGTGTGTGTGTGTGTGTGTGTGTGTGTGTGTGTGTGTGTGTGTGTGTGCAGCAAACAATGTTTAAGCAAATGAGACCGGAAGGAAAGAGGAAGGAAGAAAGGAAGGAAGGAAGGAAGGAAGGAACAAAGGAACAAAGGAAGGAAGAATGGAGTGAACGAAGGAAAGAATAAAGGATGTACGTGAGGGTGGAAGACAGAACCCTTGCAGAATGAATGTAATGATCAAGAAAAATAAAACATTGGAAAAAAGCAGATAGTCTACGGATGGTAATATTTGGAAGAGAGAGGGGAAGGAGGAGAAACATGGAAACATGGAAACGCAGGCAACAGAAAGCCTATTGGCTCATTACGAGGTTGCCCGCTTTGGTGATTTAATCTGCTCGACAGCCTGGGGCCTGGGGAGCAGATGAAAGCACCTCGACATTGAGGAGCAGATGAAAGCACCTCGATATTGAGGAGCAGATGAAAGCAACTCAATATTCAGTTTACTCCCGACGCAGCGAAGTGACGGTCGATTCTATATTTGAAGGAGTTGATAGTATTCGCATTTACTACTTCTGAAGGAAGATTGTTCCAGTGACGGATGACTCAGTTTGAAAAGAAACTCCTTCCGATGTCTGTGTTACATCGACTAGACTGAATGGGTAAACCGTTATTTCTAGTTCTTAGGTTGGTTTGCAATTCAAAGAAATTGGAGTAATCGACGTTATTGAATTTTTTCAGATACTTGAAGACTTGAATCATATCTCCTCGTAGGCGTCTTTTCTCTAATGTAAAGATATTGAGTCGCTTGAGTCGTTCCTCGTACGGTTGAGCCCTTAAGGTTGGTATCATTTTTGTGGCGCGTCGTTGAATCCTTTCCAGTAAATCAATGTCCTTTCTGTAATTAGGAGACCAGAACTGTACTGCATACTCGAGGTGCGGTCTTACCATGGAATTATACAAGGATAGCATCACGTCTGGCGTTTTACACTCGAAGTTCCTCGCTATGAACCCGAGCATAGTGTTGGCTTTGTTGTATGCTTTTTTACAGTGATTCGCGTGTTTCAGGTCACTGCTGATAGTGACTCCAAGATTCTTTTCCTCCTGCATCGCTTGCAGAGGTCTCCCATTCATGATGTATGTGTGGTTACTATTTCTGGACCCAATGTGCATGACTTTGCATTTGTCAACATTAAAGGACATTTGCCATTTTTCCGACCACTCGATAATGTGATTGAGGTCTTTCTGAATGATTTCGCAGTCGGTCTTTGTGAGGGCCTTTCCCCCCACCTTAGTGTCATCAGCAAATTTCGATATTGTGGATTTCAGTCCTGATTCGAGGTCGTTGATATATATGATGAAGAGAATGGGTCCCAGCACTGACCCTTGAGGCACTCCACTAGTGACTGGAAGCCAATCGGAAGGCTGTCCGTTGAGTAGTACTCGTTGTTTTCTGTCGGTGAGCCAATCTCTTATCCACGCGATCAGATTGGCTCCAATGCCCGCCGAGTGCAGTTTCTTAAGGAGTCGCTCGTGCGGTACCTTGTCGAAGGCTTTCTGAAAGTCCAGGTATATAACATCACTGGGGATGTGGGCATCCCAGTTCTTATATATACCTTGGAAGAAGTCTAATAAATTCGTTAGGCAGGAACGCTTGTTTCTGAAGCCATGCTGGGTGTCGGAAATTACATTATTGTCTTCTAGAAACTTAACAAGTTTGTCTCTAACAATCTTTTCGAGTATTTTTCCTGACACTGATGTCAAGCTTATGGGCCTGTAGTTCAATGCAACGCTTTTGTCTCCTTTTTTGAAAATTGGTGTTACGTTCGCCATCTTCCAGTCTTCCGGGACCTTTTTCAATTGAACAGACTGGTTGAATATGTTAGTGAGTGGCTGAAGTATTTGTTGTTTAAGCTCTTTTAATAACCGCGGGGACAAACCGTCAGGTCCTGTTGACTTGTTCGTGTCGAGTTTATCCAAATACTCTTTCAGTTCTTGGTCGCATATTGAGTCAATTTTCAGGGGCGTGATTCCCCTCGGCGGATCAGGGTTCTCGGGCATGGTTTCGATGTTCTCGACTGTGAATACGGATGCGAAGTTACTGTTGAGGATTCTGGCCATCTGTTTACTGTCCTGAGTTGCAGCTCCAGTCTCGTCTGTCAGGGGACCAATATTGGATTTTACTTTCTTTTTCGATCTGATGTATGTGAAGAATTTTTTTGAGTTTGTCTTGATGTCACGCGCTATTTGTTTTTCGTAGTTGCGTTTACTACTCCGAATAAGGGTGCGACAAGCTCTGAGGCTGTTGTGGTACTGAGTACGGGCTTCGGCCGTGTCATTCTCTTTCATTAGGTTATAATTCCTTTTTTTTAAGTTTACCGCCCTTTTTATTTATCTGGTCATCCACGGTGGATCTACGGCACCATTTACTCGCCTGGGTTTCGTCGGCACTGTAGCCTTTTCTACTCCCAAAAGCTTATCTTTGAAGTTGTTCCACACGTTGTCGATTGTATTGTCGGTTAGGTGAAGTTGGTCCCAGGTCGCAGAGGGAAGCAGCTCACGGGCTAGGTTGAAATTTGCTTTTTTGTAGTCTGGTATCACTGACGGATTGTCTACGAGTTTGTGACTTATGTTGACATTGAAACGGATTAAGTGGTGATCGCAACCATTAATTTTTTCACCAACTTCACAGTTGCGAATGAGGTCGGGGTCGCTTAGCAGATTGTTTTCTCTTGTTGGTTGAGTTACAACTTGGGTGAGGAACGAATCCTCCACCATTTCTATAAGCCTGTTACCCTCTTGATCTCCAGTCAATTGTCCCCAGTCAATGTTAGGGCAATTAAAGTCCCCAATTATTATTGCTTCTTTACTTTGTGTTAAAGAGTGAAGCTCTTCGTACAGGGCAGTGTCATCGGCTGCCTGTTGTTTTGGAAGCCTGTATACGGTCGCAAGTGTTAGTTTCTTATTATTCGCAGTTATTTCCACATAGACGGAGTCGTAATTCTCTGCGTCCTGTTTGTCTATTTTTATGGCAGGGAGCGTACTTTTTACGTAGCAAATTACTCCTCCTCCTTTCTTGTGCATTCGATTTTCTTGGAAGCTTTCGTACCCGGGAAATGACAGTTCAGATACTAGATGTGCAGAGTTGGCCCAAGTCTCTGTGATGGCTACCACATCTGGTTTCTCAGTTGCAATATACGCCCTAATTTCATCCTTTTTGGGTAATAGACTGCGTGCATTTGTGTACAAAATGGAAATGTGACTACTGGTTTGGCCGCATCGTGTTGAATGAGTTCGCTCGTCGAAGGCGTCATTGGTTACACAGTTTCTTGCAAGCCGCATCGACGCTACGGTTCGGTTGATCAAGGGTTGCCTTTGCCTTGCCCTCGCCTCGAGTTTTTTTAATAGCTTTTCGAGAAGCTTTCAACTGCATCGTTCAGGAGCCTTCCTAGCCGCGCCGAACCAACCTCGTTTAAGTGGAGTCCGTCCTCCCAAAACAAATCTGGGCGCTGGTTGAAGTGATGCCATGCGTTCGTGAACCCTACGCCTTCATCGTTACATAACTGCTTTAGACTAGTGTTGACGCCGTACGCTTTACTGTTGTTGTATCTGGCGAACGTATTGACTCTCGGTAGAATTCCAGAGACGATTATGTGAGGGGACTTGGTCTTGTATTTCCGAATGACTTGACGGTATTTTGCTAACAGGTCCTGAATTTGAGTTGACTGAAGGTCGTTGGTTCCCGCATGGATCAGATACACTGTGTCGTCCTTCGCATTTACTGAAACTGCATCGACAGCTGATTCAATATCGTCCAATTTGGCTCCGGGGATACAGAAACGCTGCCGTGTCAACGTATTCCGACCGCAAAACTCCGTAAGTTGGCCTCTCACCACACTGTCTCCAACTAAATTGACTCTAGTAGTTAGTTTGCCCATACCAGGAAACAGCGTCTGGTTCGTACAAGTGACAGCTGGTAGAATGGTCTTGTGATTTCTTCTGGAAGGGCGCGAGGTACAAGAGGGAGCGCGGGCTAAGGTGGGTTTGGAAGTGGTGGTGGTGATAGTAGTGGGTGGTTGGGGAAGGGTGGAGGGTGAGGTGTGGATGGAGGGAGATGTGGTATCAGAAGTGGAGGAGGAGGCGGAGGTTGAGTTCGTGTTGGAGGTGAAAGTGGAGGATGGAGTGGTGATGAGGATAGGGGAGGAGTCAAGGGTGTTGGAGGGAGAGGAAGGGAGAGCGGGAGAAAGGGGAGTGGTACTGTGGATGGAGGTGGATGGGGTAGGAAGGGAGGTGGATGGAGTAGAAGGAATGGTAAGGGTGGCGGCGGGTTCAGGCGTGGCAGAGGAGATCGTGTTGAAGGTGGAAGGGGAAGATGGAGTGGTGATGAGGATAGGGGAGGAGTCAAGGGTGTTGGAGGGAGAAGAGGGAGTGGGAGTGGATGAGGTAGCAAGGGAGGTGGATGGGATAGAAGGAATGGTAGGGGTGGCGGCGGGTTCAGGCGTTGCAGAGGAGTGGGGTGGTTGAGGCGAGGCAGAGGAGATCGTGTTGGAGGTGGAAGGGGAAGATGGAGTGGTGATGAGGATAGGGGAGGAGTCAAGGGTGGTGGAGGGAGAAGAGGGAGTGGGAGTGGATGAGGTAGCAAGGGAGGTGGATGGGGCGGAAGGAATAGTAAGGATGGAGGCGGGTTCAGGCGAGGCAGAGGAGGAGGAGGAGGTATGTAATTGGGTCAGAACGTCAGAATATGAGTTTGAGGAGGAGGAAGCTGGAGTAGGAAGGGCGGGGAAAGAAGTCACAACTTCCCATATCAGTACATTTGAGCGTTTCAGCTCATCGTTAATCGAGCTAAGTGCTTGGATACGCGAGTCCAAGATACAATATTTACATTTAGACTCGCTGAGTTGAAAGTGGATCGTGGCAAATTTCTGCGAACAATTACCGCAAGTGAAATATTAGGGCATGGTTACAATTCCTTTTTTCTTTTCTTTTTTCTGTAGCAAGAAACTTTAGTTAAGATATATTTAGAAACCGCGTGGGTGGCTTGCTGAATACCAGGGAGGAGCTCAACTGAACACCTGGAAGGAGTTAGGTAGGGGTCGGGTCGAGTCCCGCGGGGGTAATTAGTTGGACGGTAGAGAGGCTTGTTTAGTTAAAGGAACACAGAGGAACACAAAGGAGGAGGAGGAGGAGGAAATAGTTAGAGGAGGAGGAAATGGTTAAAGGAGGAGGCGGAGGAGGAAATATGGGTTTGGGCGGAGAAGGAGGAGTAGGGAAGGTGATTAAAATAGAAATAGAAATACCTGTGTTGATTAGGATTATTAAAGGAGTGCCGGGTGGTTTCCTTCGTTAAGCCCTCGGTGGCTGTGGGATATGGGCGGGTGTGTGAACACCTGGGTCTTGATGTGTGAACACCTGACTGTCTTGGTGAGGGAGTGCCGGTGAAAAGATTAGCCGACCTCACTAATCCCGGAAAATTTCAGACTTAACGGGCGGTACCGGGAGTAATTATACCCCTGGGAATAAATAGGGTGGGGTTCAGGAACGATTGGTAATGAACAAGAAAATACAGTGAGTTGTGATCTGACCGTTTACTATAGTAATAAAATAAATAAAATACTCGCTATAATAAGTGTGTAAATGTATCACTCGGGTTTATGTTTAAACAATGTGTGTGCTGTTGTTGAAATACTTTACTTTGTTACCCTGTGACAGGTACGGGAAGCAGTAGAATTATGACACTTAGCGTTCCACAGCGGCGGTGATGTCTGCTAGGCAGTGAAGCGACGATGAAGTTACCGATGAGCGATGTACAACCTCTTCAAGTAATATCAACTACAGTTAAAGTCCTCGATGGCGTATAAAGATTGCACAACACACTTGGTGAACACTAACTCACGGAATCACGGTTAACACTAAATCAAGGAATCACGGTGAGCACTGAATTACGGAATCACGGTTAACACTGAATCACGGAATCACGGTTAACACTGAATCACGGTTAACACTGAATCACGGTTAACAATGAATCACGGTTAACACTGAATCACGGAATCGCGGTTAACACCGAATCACGAAATCACGGTTAACACTACATCAAGGAATCACGGTTAACACTGAATCACGGTATCGCGGTTAACACCGAATCACAGAGTCGCGGTTAACACTGAATCACGGAATCACGGTTAACACTAAATCAAGGAATCACGGTTAACACTGAATCACGACTCGCGGTTAACACTGAATCACGGATCGCGGTTAACACTGAATCACGGAATAGCGGTTAACACCGAATCACGGATTCACGGTTATCACTGAATCAAGGAATCACGGTTAACACTGAATCACGGAATAGCGGTTAACACCGTATCACGGAATCACGGTTAACACTAAATCAAGGAATCACAGTTAACACTGAATCACGAATCACGGTTAACACTGAATCACGGAATAGCGGTTAACACCGAATCACGGAATCACGGTTAACACTAAATCAAGGAATCACGGTTAACACTGAATCACGAATCACGGTTAACACTGAATCACGAATCACGGTTAACACTGAATCACGGAATAGCGGTTAACACTGAATCACTGAATCACGGTTAACACTAAATCAAGGAATCACGGCTAACACTGAATCACTGAATCACGGTGAACACTAGCCGGAGCGAGCGGGGGTCGTGACCTTAGCCTAGGAGGGTCAGGAAACGAGTGAGGAGGGTCAGGAAACGAGTGAGGAGGGTCAGGAAACGAGTGAGGAGGAGGAGGAGGAAGAAAGGAGAAGGAGGAGGAGGAGAAGAAGAGAAAGAGGAAGAGAAGGAGGAGTAACTGGAGGAGGAGAAATAGGAGGAGGAAGAGGAGAAGAAGAAAAAAACACGATGAAGAGGAGTAGGAAGAGGAAAGGTAAAAGGATAAATGAAATGAGGAAAAGAAAAAGGGTTCTTTGAAGGAGTGAGAGCGGAAAAAAGACAGACATGTTGGAAACTTAGGAGGAAAGAAAATAAAGGGGAAGATGGAAGGAAAAAAGGATGGAAGCATGAGAGAAAATTAGGAAAAAGGAGTGATATATACTCATTAAAAATAAAGGTAAGCAAAATATATTTAAAGGAAACAGGCGTATGTGTATTCATTTTAAGGGTATAACATAATACGTGAAATGCATCAACAATGTTAAAACGTAATACACCGTCGAATGCGGATGTGACCTTGGAATGAAAAAAATATATATTATGCCTAAACATCACAATCATTCGTCAAAAAAAAAGTTTTATTCAAACATACGATATATTTAGTAATTGGTGAACGGGGTAACCTTGAATTGATTTAAATAATCTGAATCATACAACAAGGAAAGAAAGAAGTGCTCGGGATAAAATCAGGTACACTAATATCACATACGTCCCACCTCCAAACACACACTCTCTCTCTCACACACACACACACACACACACACACACACACAGAGACACCCCACCACACCCATACCCTCACACAAATATATATATATATATATATATATATATATATATATATATATATATATATATATATATATATATATATATATATATATATATATATATATATATATATATATATATATATATATATATATATATATATATATATATATATATATATATATATATATATATATATATATATATATATATATATATATATATATATATATATATATATATATATATATATATATATATATATATATATATATATATATATATATATATATATATATATATATATATATATATATATATATATATATATATGGTATCAAAAGAAACCAAATTAGATGTATTATTCATAAATGGGAAGAAATAGGGTTGAATACTAAATAAAAGAAGAAATAACGTGTATAGTAAGGCGCTTAATATAGATTGATTTATATAGTGAAATGATTATATAAAAATAGTAACTTCTTATATAGATATCTTAAAATGATTTTAATGCAAGATATCCAACGTATTGAAGTGTTCATATATGAATTTTTATGCAGATATATTATTTTTTGTGGCGTCAGGATGGTTTTTCGTCGCGTCGCGTGAAATGAGTCAGATTCGGCGAATTTTCGTCGCGACGTCTGATCAAGCTCGAGCAAAAATTGCTGAAGCTAGGAAGGCGTGCTTGGTGGCAAATGAAAGCTCTATTAATACTGATTATTAGTCAGAAAAAATAAATTGGAAAGCACTAAATAAATATAAAAAAATTTAAGCAAAAATCTAGGACGTGTCCAAATCGCCGGAAAAGGGCCGAAAAAACAGGCTATTTTGTAGCGGCTCGACGACAAACTTGGAATCGAGCTATCAAAAACTCCTTCCAACTGGTCAAACTACATTGCCTGCAAGAGGGGCTACATGCCAAATTACACCTAAAGTATTTGTTAAATACGTTTTTTAGAATTCTCAAAAAATGACTGGGTTTCAAGGTTGGGAACTCAAAAATAGGTATTTTTCAGAGTCGTTTTTTTGCGAATTTATAAACTTTTTTTCCCTTTCGAGTCGGTTTTTTAGCCCGTTCGCTTATTAAAAGATACAGCTCTTTCATTTTACCGTCGATTGATACCTATAAACATTTATGTAGCCCAGGAAATAAGGGAGTTATGGCGATTCGCACCAAAGCGGTTGATTTTCCAAAATTCGCGGCCTAATGACAAGGGTGCCGCAAAATCAAAAGAGTCCGCAGTCCATTACTTGAGATGTTACTGTATATATATATATATATATATATATATATATATATATATATATATATATATATATATATATATATATATATATCACCTACCCCCCACACACACACACACAAATGCTCACACGTGCACACACACACGCAATGAGACACACACGGATACATACACACGCGCGCGCGCGCGCGTCGTTATATTTATCCGCATTTTTGTGTGAAGAGAAAAGAAAAATTACGTCTGAAGACAATCAGTCTAACAGGCGTTACAGACAAACAGGAAAAAGAAACATACGAGGTATTAAGTGAAAAAAGGTTTCTGATTGAACTCCATGAACACACACACACACACACACACACACACACACTGGAACAAAGAAAGCCATTAGTTTTGTCGGTCTTAGGTTGAGAGAGAGAGAGAGAGAGAGAGAGAGAGAGAGAGAGAGAGAGAGAGAGAGAGAGAGAGAGAGAGAGAGAGAGAGAGAGAGAGAGAGAGAGAGAGAGAACATAACTTGACCAGGAGCCGCTTTGCAGCATTTAGTAAATAATCCTCTTGTGTGATCTGTTGTTCGGCTTGTTGGCAATCCATTTGTCGAGGTGACTGTTGGATTTATAGATTTGATGTTTATAACTATCATACGCAGTTTTAAAAAAATAAAAATGATCTACATGATACATCCGTGACTTCGTCCTGTCGTAAACTGAAAAGACATTGTTGAAGGCTGCTGGACAAACATACCTCATTTTTGAGTCTGCGCGGAAATTCTAATTAGTGAATAGGTTTCTAGATAACAAACAAATATTGTTTCTTATTTGCTCTCTAGTAGACGTTGAACTTACGGGTCTTAAATAACCAAGTTTTTTTTTAGTATGACGTCCGCCACCTTCCAAAGAATAGGATCCATTTCAGACTGAAGTGAACTAATCGATTTTAAATGAGAGGGCTGAGTAATGTTTTATATGGTTTCCGGAGGAGCTTAAAATATGGATTATCTAGCCTTAGACTTTTCTATAGTTTATGCAATCTTATGGCAATAAAACTTCACTGATAATTCATTTAATGTTTAGGAAGGAATGAACGGGATTTTCATTAATATTGCTGCCAACGCTGATAATGGTGGTAGTAGCGATCGAAAATATTTACTGAATTATAAATACTAATAGCCTCTTCCATTTAGCGTAACCCGTTTCTGAGTCGTGATATATAGAGTTTCTTAAAGAGTCCCGACAACCTAAGATTTGGACGCCATTATTGGCCCTGTTTTCGCCGCGCTTTTCAAACGCTAGCACACACTCTCGCGGCGAAAACAGGGCCAATAATGGCGTCAAAATCTTAGGTTGTCGGGACTCATTAAGGGACTCTATAGATCACGACCCAGAAACGTGTTACGCTAAATGGAAGAGGCTATAAGTTATCATGTTCGCCATATTTCGGTTTTGAATAACGACCGCGGAAAAATATTGCGTTGACATGTTCGAGATATGTTTATTTTTATTTTTATAACGGTTACCCTCGCTCTTGATTAAAGGTGTAATCCCACGTTTCATCTTCTTTTTGTTGTTTGTAGTAGACAGATAGAAACACTGGTGTTGTGTTGCTATTGTTGTTGTTTTTGTCTGCGCATGCATCGGTGAACACGAGCATCGTATATTCAGTATTCCTATACGGCAAGCAATCAAACGTCAACTGAGCCTCTTAGTAAAACCGAGGTTGGTCACAGGAATGATTTAGAACCCCTTATTCTCAGTCCCATAATGTGTGGCCTCCGGCAGGATAGACTAGAATGGAAGGCGAGGCTGGAATGGGTTCATGAACGATTCCACCCATGGTCCCAAGTTCAAGAACGGAACAGAGTATTCCATGCAGTGAGTATAGTCTGGCCAGCCTGTAAGTGTGTGTAAGACAGATAATATAGCAAACATGAAAGAGGGTGAGTGTAAAATGATAAAGGAAAGATTATAAGATTGGAAGAAAATGGAAAGAAAGGGAAGTAAAAGATAGGGAAACAGGGAGAGAGGTTAACAGAAAACGGAAGAAAGACGGAACGGATAGGAGAAGAAATGAGGGATGGAGTTAAAAGTAGGAAGATAAATAAAAAAATAAAAAAATAAGGAAATGAAGAAGTGAAGGAAAAAAGACAACGAAGAGATATATGGAATACGACAGAAGATAGTGAGGAGAGAGATGACCAACGCATGCAAATAGTGGAGAAAATGTAGATGAAGGAATGAGTAAACTAAGGAGGAAAGGATAAATTCAGAGAGTAAGTTGTGAGAGAGCAGCTAAATAGAAAAGAGGGGAGAAGCTATGTTGAGAGTGAATGTTGGTAGGGAGGAAGTAAAAATATGAAGGAAGGCTACATGGAGGAGATTATGAGAACAAAAGATAAGGGAAATGATGAAAGGAAGATACAAAATGTCATTGTTGTACAAAAAAAAAATATTAGAGCAAATGGTAAAATCAAGTAAATAAGAGACGAAAGGAAAATAAATGGAAAGAATGATGCTGATGATGATGTGTGTTAGCTTTTGCCCTTTGCTTCATAGTTCCGTGGGCATTTCTGCTTCTTTTGCATTCCTGCTTCTTTTGGCCGAAACCAGGTTTGGGGGCCGTGGGTTTGCACCCTTGAGTTACCCGCCACGGCAATAGCCAGACCACCACCCCGGGAGGCGGGACACAACCCCTGCCTGACACCCAGTACCCACTCGCTGCTGGGTGGACAGGGGCACGGGTCTAAGGAGACTACCCATCTGTCTCCGCTCCGCCCGGGGATCGAACCCACCCAGGACCTCCTGGTTATGAGCCGAGTGTGCTAACCACTGCACTGTGTGTGTGTGTGTGTGTGTGTGTGTTTCTTTTTTACATTTTTTTCTCTATGGTGCCGGTAGGCTTCTTGGTGTGGACTGGTGGTCGGCCCCACCCCATTATGGCAAAGGCAAGTGTTGTATAGTGATGCCATATTGCTTAGTTCATGCTGCCCCCCGGAGCTCATCTTTGATTTTCTTTTAGAAAGAACCTAGAGTCCGGGTTAATAGGTAGTCTTCAGGAAAGCATGTTGGTCGTCTTAGGCCACTCGGCAAGGACTGAAAAATTGCCAGCTTGTTTGTAGCGGAGGGCGGGACTAAAGCCTGTGTTCTGGACGCCGCGCCAGCACGCCGACCACTCAGCCATAGCCTCCCCATTGTGTGTATGTGTGTGTGTGTGTGTGTGTGTGTGTGTGTGTGTGTGTTTGAGAGAGAGAGAGAGAGAGAGAGAGAGAGAGAGAGAGAGAGAGAGAGAGAGAGAGAGAGAGAGATACTGGGTAATAGTAAGGACAAAAGAGAAAAAGGTGTAAGAGAGAGGTAAACATACACCAGGTGAGTTATCTTACCTGCCACCGTAACAAGGGCCGCCACTAGCAAAAGAAACACGATGCCGCTCGCTATCATGGCTCCCTTGCTGTCATCTTTCTGCCTCCTCATGGCAGCCATCGTTACCCTCACTTTCGAATTCCGAAACCGAAACTTTTACTAAAGTAGCAAAAAACTTCGTGGAACAAATCTGAAGGGGAAAAAAAGTAATTATATTATAAATGCTAATAGAAACAACAATAATTTGTCACATCACTGCATGCAGTATATAACAAATTCCCTAGTAAAAAATAATGGAGACATCACAATTGCAACAGTTAAGGAATAAAAACGAATGAGGAAAGATTTTGTAGGGCTTTAGAATGAGTGACGCAATACATAAAAGAAAATTGTGTCTCGTGATAAAAAAGTAATCACCTTGATACACACAGTATTTACGAAGACGAATATAATCCGTCACACTAGTGTTTCGACAAACAACATGATTGCCTGGAATCACTGGATTTCAATATCAACATCAACGTATTGAAATGGTTTTTATTTGTATATATACTGCTAAAGCAATTAGTACAACTAATATGGAATTTTGTCTTTCTTATTCACAAGTACAATTGAAACATGATGCGTTCATGAACCGAGGATTCATCAGTAGCAGATGTCATATCTTATTACACGTAACTTGAATTATATTATTTTTAGGTGCTACCTATAAAGCCAGAAGGCTTTCTTAAGGGGCCTCTGAACGACCCGAGACCGTTAGTGGCGCAGGCGAATTTTATAATAAAAAATTATGATAAAATACTTAAGTGTATGTAACAGGGTGAAAATCCGGTGAGTAATAGTGGCAAGGAGAGAGAGAGAGAGAGAGAGAGAGAGAGAGAGAGAGAGAGAGAGAGAGAGAGAGAGAGAGAGAGAGAGAGAGAGAGAGAGAGAGAGAGGATGGGTTTGGATCACTAGAGGATTTGATAGAGAATGAGACCCCAGTGAAAGGAGTAGTAATAAAAGAAACGTAATTATGGTGCTTATTTAAGCGCACAGGTTGACTAGCTACATGAGCTAGATAGTTAAGGCGATATGCGAAGGGACTGTGTGTAGCTTATGCGGATATGTGGAGGGGAATATGTGGATGAGTAGCATGGAGATAACAAGAGGAAGGAGGCAATGCGATTGAGAGGACGATAAGGGAAATGAATGGGTGGAGGGAATGGATAAAGAATTGGATGGAACTGTTCGGTGGGAGAAGACTCAAAGGGTGGAAGGTAGGTTTGGAAGAAGGGAAAGGTGGAAGGGTTAGGTTGAGGGAGATGTATTAGAGGGTGTACATAAAACTAGGTAGAGGGGCTTGGTGAAGTGGCTGGATCGTGGTGGAATAAAGAGTGGAGAGTAATGGGTGGAAAAGTTAATATACGTACGGTAGGGTGACCGCTATGTAAAAATTTAGTGCATGATAATATTTGGAGGGACATGTGAAAGTGTGGATTGGCGGCAAATAAGGGTTAGACTAACTTAATCGTGTTGGGCTATCGTGATTGAAGGGTGAATTCAGAAGTATGCGGGGAGGTAGATACCAGGTGGGGAGAAATGATGAATGTTAGAAATATGCAAGAAAGAAATAGTGAGTGGAAGCTGTTAGGGGTTGAAATGAGAATAAAACCAAGGTGGAGATGCTGAGATTGATTGTATAAAAATTTATTTTGTAGGAGGTTGAGGATACGGATCGAGGCCAGGTAAGGAGACTAGGTATTTATACGAAAGGGCATACAAGAAAGAATGGATTAGCTTGCTGGTGGACCCGGCAACTTTGGTGAGTGAAAGTGGTGCTGTTGGTTTAGGAGCTTTGGTAGAGAGGACAGTGCTATAAAAATAGATAGAAAAACGTTGATGAAGCAGTTTGTGAACTGACATGGGTGGGAGAGTGGGCGAGCGGAATGTAAGGCTTGGAGGAGGCGTAGAAGGATGGTGGAAGTGGACAGAGTGGAGGTCTGTTTGGAGGAGTGAAGGGTATTGTGGAAAGTAAATTGAAACAAAATGAAGTGCCGCAGTGAATAGCGGACGGCTTGGTTGAAAATTGGAGGACATGGTTGAAGACTAGGAGTAAGAGTGAAAACCTGGGTGGAAGAATAAACGGCTTAGTGGAGAGAAAGACGAGGAGGTGAGACGGATAAAAGACCGGAAGTCTGGATGAAAGTGTGGATGACTGGATAAGAATGGAGAGCTAGGTAGAAGGCTAGCTTGAGGAGTGTAGGGCTAAGTGGAGGGACAGAAATGGAGATAATATGTGATCGGAGTGTGAATAATAAATAAAAAAAAAATTAGAAAAAGGGTCTGCCTCTATTTTTACTTAGTGATGTATATCTGTACTGTAGCCTTTCTCTATAAGGGACAGGCCGCGCCCTCCAGGGTGAGCAGAAAGACACAATCAATCAATCAATTAATAGGGGCAGACGCTGGGGCGTGAGTCGCCTCGCCGACCCTACGACACCAGGGCCAGGGCCCGTATTCACAAAGCGTTTAGTGCGTAGTTTTGGGCCTCAACAACAAAGTTGCGATTCAAAAAGCTCCGCGGTAATAACTACAAACTATTTGATGACGTCACGAATTAGTGCGTGCATTCACAATTCTTTTCGTCGCTCCGTGTGACACTAAATTAGGTTGTTAAACAACTACTGACTAGGAGGTGTAGTAAACGCTAACAATATTATAATATTTATATATAAACGCTTATAAATCGTGTTTTCAAATTGAAATATAACTTTGCGAGTAAAAGAAATCAATTCCTTTATAAAATTATTATATACACTCTTTGAGAGGCATGAGAAGTGTGGGCAGTATGATACGTTATCCCCGCAACACCAACGCCCGGGATTGCCACACCTCCCTCCTCCTGCCTTCTATTCTTGCTTCCGTCCTCTTTATTATCTTCCTACTTCCTCCTCATCCTTTCATCCGTCCATCTCTAGATTTGTCCCTCCGTAGACGGACCATGGGCCTATGTCGGTTGACAGCCCATGAATTGGGAGCCGACATACCGACTTTATCGGCGGTCGCCCACCAAAAGTTGGCTCTGTCGACGAGGATTGGCGTAATCTGCCCTTCACATACCGTCTGTTTTTTTTTTCTTATCTTCCCTTCCTTAGTATCTAAAGTGGGCAGCAGATATGGCAAGACAGTCTTAACTTTCCCTCGTTTCTTCCTTCTGTCCTTCGTTCCCGTCAGCCTCGATATCTGCCCCATATTTTTCTTTGGTTTCATTCTGCCTCAATTTCCTCCTTAGCTTTTACTTCTTCCCCTTAAGCATGTTCGTAGATAACAAGACGTCGAACAGCAGTTACCTTGACGTAAATGTGAAGCAAACAACGAAATAAGTTTCCAGATTACGATTTAGTACATT
Source organism: Eriocheir sinensis (assembly GCF_024679095.1). Taxonomy (NCBI): domain Eukaryota; kingdom Metazoa; phylum Arthropoda; class Malacostraca; order Decapoda; family Varunidae; genus Eriocheir; species Eriocheir sinensis. Next base: position 19,966,569 of record NC_066529.1, on the reverse strand, counting down.
TTACCATAATAAAATAAAATCTTTAATTTCAATATAAAAGCCTTTATCACTACCTAAGATGTAAAAAGCGGGAATAAGGTAACTATGTCTTAGAAACGTTATAAATGGCCATTGTGTCTTATTATGATGGAAAAGGAAGAAAATTGGAAAAGAGTACGGGTTGTTTTGAAGAGGTAGCTGGAGGCGGATGCCATACAATTGGCTGACGTTTCTTAAAACACGCTTGTGATTCGCTGCGAGTCCGATGACGTCATCGTCCAGTCAGCGGCCTCGCTGCCTTAGCGTGCCTCTAACTACCATGTTATGTTTGCTTCGTGAATCTGAAGTTTACGTCGGTCGCTAAAGCAATAGTGTGAAGATATGTTAGTCTGGCCCCAGGACAGGAGGTCTCTCAGGGCAAGTCTCATTGCAGACACCTTTCCCCTAAGTCTATATACACCAAGTCAAGTCATACGCAGGTTTGTGGGAGGAGACACGGCCGAGGCGTGGTTTATGCGTGACATTGCTTGGAGCCAACCTAGAGAATGTAGAAACAGAAATTTAGAAAAACGAGGAAAGGCGTACTAATTTAAATCAATCACTTCATCATGCCCTCCCTCACACCCCACACCGCCGTTTGTAGTCATTGAAATTACAGACACGCAATAGCACAATAAAGACATCTTTTTTCGTCAGTGGCTTGCCTGAACGCGCTGTGAAAGAAGGCGAGAATGCACATCCAGAGTGCACATACGGCCCCAACTTTAGTCACCCCTGAACTGGCGGGTATTTTTGGGGGGGGGCTCCAAGTGACGTCATCCCGCTGCTCCGCCCCAAAACCGCCCCCTGCGCGTACCGGTCGCAGTTTTGAAGCAGAGTGACTTGACTTGGTATATATAGACTTAGCCTTTCCCATCCTGAGTACATGGATATATCGATTTGCTCAAGCCAACTCTGTGGATGTTCCCTCGGCCTCCTCCATTTGAGTTATGTCTTAATGAAACAACGCGGTGAGTACGGTCGACCTCTAGGTAGCGTGCCACATGGACACATAGCCGATGTTGGCGTTCACAGGCTCTCTTGGAAATTAGGCATCGAATCAGACTCACAGAGCTATCGCTGGTTTGACACAAAGTAACTCCGACGATATCACATGATTCTGTGTAGGCACGTGTTACCAAAGGCATCAATATAACTTGGTTGTTTCAATGAAAAGGCCCAAGTTATCTAAGAAAAGATATTATCAGCGAAACACGACAATAACGGTATGTACAGGCCGCGGACAAGCGGTAGGAGCGTGACAGCGTGTGTACAAAAGGGGCAGCCAGCTTCTCACTGCCGCTACTTGCTGAGAATTACAAGCTTGCATAATTGACATGTACACGTGATCCTCGAACAAGATGCAAAGTTCGGAAGGTACCGTGCATAACATCAATCCAACTCTTCACGTTGTTATTTAGTGTTCATGTTTTACAGCGGTAAGACTTCCTGACGAGACACGGTGTTGTCCTGAACTACGCTACTAAGGTATGTGCCATTTTCAGATATCAAAGTACTCGCCACACATGAATAGACTACTATCTGTATCAACTAGTAAGTCTCCAAACACGTATACCTTTGGCTTTGTCCAGGAGACCTGAAGTTCTAAGGGCTTCGTCTACTCGAGCAAAAATTTGAGAGCCATCAGTAGAACCTACAGTGATACCGCAAGTATTGCTGCATCATGGGCAGAAATAAGGTCAATGACCCTGGTATTACTAGCAGAATGTCCACTATGACTGTGATCCACAACCCTGCATTGTACCAAGTTCATAAAGTGTTGAAGAGCAAGGGGACAAGGACACAGCCCTGCCTCACTCTCTGGTTCACGGAAAGAGGCTGGGTACGCACCCACATCACACACACTGCGCAGCACTCACTTCTCAGTCCCAGAGCATATGCCAGTCGATAGACCAACAGCCTTACAAGAATCCTCCTGAATCGCAGGAGATTCCAGAGTGGTTGCAAGTATCCCCTGCCGAAAATCATGTCGGCACTCCACCAGTAAAGACACAGTGCTATCTAAAGTATGCACACCACATTCATATTAAAATATACATTATAAAACGTATCAATACTTCAGTTCAGACTCAAAACTGAACATAAAACATGTTTTGAAATCTGCAGATTTTCTTACTCGCACTTATAGGAAAGATAATATATCATTCCATACGAATATATGCACGTTGAATTTACAACATATTAAGCACTCATCAGCCCTGCAATATTTCAAAGAATTGAAATATATGTAGTAGATATGTTACTAATTCCACAATTTTGTTTATACATTCAGCAAAGAGAAGCAGAATCATAACAAAATAATCATGTACATATATACTAGTTAGGTAATAAATCACATACTCATATGCGGCGATATATCAAAACACACTATAAATTAACAAATATAATGTTTTGAAATTCAGAAAATTCCATACACCTACAATTTTACGTGAAAAAGAATGAATCAAGTCAACCCAAGAAAGGGCATTTGATAATACCCGTAATCATGAATCACACACGGAACGCACCACAACACTGATTCAAATGTAGTTTGAAAACGAATAAGTATCTACAGTTTAAATACAAACGCTACACTAATATAATATACAAATACGGCAAATTGATTACACACACAAGGGCACAAAAACGTATCAAACGTATATTTAAGCAACATAAGCCAGATCCGAAATAAAATGTATATACCCGTTATATGCAGCTAAAAAAAAAAAATATATATATATATATATATATATATATATATATATATATATATATATATATATATATATATATATATTCTCACTCTCTCTCTCTCTCTCTCTCTCTCTCTCTCTCTCTCTCTCTCTCTCTCTCTCTCACACACACACACACATATAATCTTACCCACGCACACACACTCTTACTACACTATCCTGCGGTAAGAACGTGAGTCTCTTCTTGATCTCCTCCTCCTCCTCCTCCTTCTCCTCCTCCTCCTTCTTCTCCTCCTCCTCTTCCTTCCCCTCTACCTCCTCCTTTCTTCCTCATCTTTCTTATCCTCCGTGTCTTCTTTCTCTTCCTGTTTCTACACCTTCTTAGTTTATAGCCGCATTTTGTTTCAGCTCGGTGGGACGACCTGAAGATGTACTTTTCCGATTTCCCGTGGAATGATTATTGCTTCCAGGATAGAGTCCCCTCTGTGTGTGCTCAGTGCATCACAGAAGTGACTATCTCTGGAATGGAGGCATACATTCCACGTACTTTCTCTACTCCTCACGCTAAAAAGCCTTGGTTTAATCACGCTTGTTCTCATGCTGTCAGTGATGGAGAGGCAGCTCACAAAAGGTACCAGAGCCTTCGAACCAATGCTAACTATGATCTTTACATTTCTGCCCGGAATCGTGCCAGATCTATTCTCCGACTAACCAAAAACTCTTTCATTAATAGAAAATACCAAAACCTTGCATTCCCTAACTCTTCCCGTGACTTCTGGCATCTAGCCAAAAACATCTCCAACTTCACTTCTTCATCTTTCCCTCCATTCCTCAGTCCTGACGGCAACACTGCCGTTTCATCTAGCTCTAAGGCTGAACTTTTCTCTCAAACTTTTTTCAAAAATTCCACTCTGGACAATTCTGGGCATATTCCTCCTACTCATCCCCCCTCTGACTCTTTTATGCCTGTTTTAAAGATTCTTCAAAATGATGTTTTCTATGTCCTCTCTGGCATCAATCCTCAGAAGGCTTATGGACCTGATGGAGTGCCTCCTATTATCCTTAAAAACTGTGCCTCCGTGCTGTCACATTGCCTGGTCAAACTCTTTCGCCTCTGCCTGTCAATATCTACCTTTCCTTCCTGCTGGAAGTATGCCTTCATACAGCCTGTGATTAAGAAGGGTGACCGTTCCAATCCCTCAAACTACCGTCCTATAGCTTTACTTTCTTGTCTATCTAAGGCTTTTGAATCAATCCTTAACGGTCCGGAAGACTCAAAAGCACCTTTCCACTTCTGACCTTCTATCTGATCGCCAGTATGGGTTCCGCAAGGGTCATCCTCCTTGCCTTCCTAACTGACTATTGGTCATCCTCTCTTAGCCGTTTCGGTGAAACCTTTGCTATTGCGCTGGACATATCAAAAGCTTTTGATAGGGTCTGGCACAAATCTTTGCTTTCCAAACTACCCTCCTACGGTTTCTATCCTTCTCTCTGTACCTTTATCTCCAGTTTCCTTTCTGACCGTTCTATTTCTGTTGTGGTAGACGGTCATTGTTCTTCCCCTAAATCTTTTAACAGTGGTGTCCCACAGGGTTCTGTCCTATCTCCCACTCTCTTTCTGTTGTTCATTGATGATCTTCTTTCCAAAACGAACTGTCCTATCCATTCTTACGCCGATGACTCCACTCTGCATTACTCAACGTCTTTTAATAGAAGACCCACCCTACAGGAACTTAACGATTCAAGGCTGGAGGCAACTGAACGCTTAGCCTCAGACCTTACTATAATTTCCGATTAGGGCAAGAGGAACCTGGTGTCCTTCAACGCCTCAAAAACACAGTTTCTCCACCTATTCACTCGACACAATCTTCCAAACACCTATCCCCTATTATTTGACAACACTCAGCTATCACCTTCTTCAACACTAAACATCCTCGGTCTATCCTTAACTCAAAATCTCAACTGGAAACTTCATATCTCATCTCTTACTAAATCAGCTTCCTCGAGGCTGGGCGTTCTATACCGTCTCCGCCAATTCTTCTCCCCCGCACAGTTGCTATCCATTTACAGAGGCCTTGTCCGCCCTCGTATGGAGTATGCATCTCATGTGTGTGGGGGGTCCATTCACACAGCTCTCCTTGACAGAGTGGAGTCAAAGGCTCTTCGTCTCATCAGCTCTCCTCCTCAACTGATAGTCTTCTACCTCTCAAATTCCGCCGCCATGCTGCCTCTCTTTTTACCTTCTATCGATATTTCCACGCTGACTGCTCTTCTGAACTTGCTAACTGCATGCCTCTCCCCCTCCCGCGGCCCCGCTGCACACGACTTTCTACTCATGCTCATCCCTATACTGTCCAAACCCCTTATGTAAGAGTCAACCAGCATCTTCACTCTTTCATCCCTCACGCTGATAAACTCTGGAACAATCATCCTTCTGCCTACGACTTGAACTCTTTCAAGAGGAGGGTATCAGGACACCTCTCCTCCCGAAATTGACCTCTCTTTTTGGACACTCCTTTGAGGAGCAGTAAGTAGCGGGCTTTTATATTTTTCTTTATGCCCTTGAACTGTTTCTTTAGCTGTAAAAAAATATATAAAGCCGGAAATAATCTAACCTAGCCTACTAACACTCGGTCTGATGGTAGGCGCGTTCCAGAAACAGTGATTATTAAGGGGTACCAGTGTTACCGGAAGGGATACTCATATCAGTGCATGATGTCTGAAGACGACACATTACGTATGTCCAGTGCATTTTAAATATTATTTATGACTTTCTACATAAATCTTATTGGAAAAAATACGAATGAAAAAATATTAAGTAATTGGAAAGCCTGCTAGTCATTATATATCAATGTGAGGATATGGTAAAAGTGATTGCGGGTGGTCACGTGATCGTCGACACATTTGTGTCACCACATCCTTGCAAACGTCAAAGCCTCGTATACTTGCACGTTGCCCTAATAAGTTTCCAATTCTTTATAAATATATATATATATATATATATATATATATATATATATATATATATATATATATATATATATATATATATATATATATATATATGTGTGTGTGTGTGTGTGTGTGTATCATCGTAATTAGTTTCATTAGACTTAAAGTAGTTTTCGTTGCCCTTGTTTTTGTAAAAACAATCATTAGTGTATCCTAGGATGGATTTCGAACCCATTTAATGCCTATCAGGCATTTTTATTTCAAAAGAAGGATGACCATGGCACTACCCTTAATTCTTCCTCATACATTAAGTATCTCACTTTTAAATAACTTTCTACTTTATCCACAATGCACTAACTACCTTATGTTTTACAAACGTCTTCGTTTATCTTTTTAGGTCCTAGGCTATGTAAAATTTCGCTGTGCCTTCACAATTCAGAGTTCAGATTTCATAATTTATATTTATTGTCGGCAGGGTGATGGAACTACTGTATAAATGTTGAAATACCAATGTATAAAAATAGACTATTGAACAATAACCTATGACTATGATATGTAAATTTGTTAAGATAGGACTGCACAGACCACACACCTAATAAATAATAATAATTGATACCCTTTTTTTGAGTTGAATGATGAGTGTATAAATTATCACCTGAACCAACCTCGGGAAGGTTAGCTGTTGTAAATTGATGAGCCAGCAGTGTTCTACGTAGAATAAAGGATTTACATAGGGGTCACAGGGATAGGCAAGTGTCAATGACAAAGGTGGAAAGAAAAATCAGAGTAGGTTCAAAACCTATACTTTTATCGTAGGGGATATGATGGCACATTATACCATACATGTGGACAGTTCGGTCACCACATAACCATACTATATTTTATACATGCAGGCATGCCAGGGAATTGGTCACCACGTCAGCACATCTAAAGAAGAAACCCAGAAGGTTCTTCTGCACTGTCACACGGAAAGTGCAGATGTCAATATAGAAAAGACTGCGGGCAGTTTTTTTCTGTCACAATCAATTTCCCCACTTGTTTCCATTTAAACTAACACATTTTCCTTTTTTTTTCCACTTCAACTATCAACACAGGGTAGATGCGGAGACTGGCTACGCGTCCTTTTTTTTGTCTCTCTTTTCCCAGACTTTCATAGAACCAATAAGATATCTATATAACGTTAGTCTAGTGTGGCGGACAAAGGCAAGGTTAGGTTAGGTCAGGTTAGACTAGGTTAGAACCTTGGAGGAAGAATGGGGGTTAATGAGACTAAATGACTTTGAGTACTTTGTCAAGAGGGCTTAGTGTGTGGAAAACCTCATATACAAGATTCATAGCCCCTACGATTGTGGTGTGGACAAGCCCCTAGAGGGCCTAGACATTGATATGATATATAAAGTTTTAAGTTGAGACATATCAGCCATACTTAGTAGAAGGAGACTGCTGAGTGCTATAAAAAAATACGGGATATATCTTTGGAAAATTGTGTCGATTTGCCACTGGAGAACCTTTTTTTTAACGTTTTCGCCTGTGGCGCCGGTAGGGTCTCTTTTTTTTTTTTATGAGGGCGGAGAAGGCCCTGGCAGCAAAAAAGCTGTCAGCAGGGGAAAAAAGCCTGGGGGAAGCTGTACATAAAAGAGTCTTAGAGGGACGAGGAGCGATTAATCAGAGAGATCGGGAGGAAGTTGAGATTTTGATCCTCTAAGAAGGAGGAACAGTGTTCAGAGGGAAATACAGGAATAGGATAGTTGTGTTGGAAGGTGTGTGTGATGAATTGTGGTGGAGAACTGTTTTTTGAGCGTTGAAAGGACACCAGATTCTTCTTGCCCCAATCAGAAAATATAGTAAGGTCTGAGGCTAAGCGTCTGCAGCCTCCAGCCTTGAGTCGTTAAGTTCAGGGGGTGGTCTCTATTAAAAGAAGTTGAATAATGGTGGGGCCTGGTGGTCGGTCCCAGCCCGTTGTGGCGGAGGCAAGTGTTTATAGCGGCGCCATATTTTCTTGGCTCATGCTGCCACCTTGACAGTTCTTCTAGAGTCCGGGTTGATAAGTAGCCTTCAGGACAGCATGTGGATAGTCTTAGGCCACACGGTGGTGACTGAAAAATCCCAATTGGTAGCGGCGGATTCGATCCACGACGTCCATGACGCGGCGAACACGAGGCCCACACACTAACCACTCAACCACCGCCTCCCTGAGTCTTTGGGGCATTATATGGTACCAATTTATTTCTGCTCAGTTTAAAAATTATAATAAGGTCAAAGGTTGAGCGTAAGCGTTTCGTAGCGTCCAATCATAAGTCTTCTAATTCCGGCAGTGAAGGTCTTTTGATAAAATATGAAGAGTGATGCAGAGGAAAATTATCGGTGTATGAGTATATATCAGTGAACATTATGTTTAGGGCAAGATAATTGACTATTGAACAATATATAGAGAATGGGAGACAGGGCAGATCCCTGTGGAAAACCACTATTGATTAGTTTAGAGACAAAGCAGTGACCACCAACCATAGCAAAGATAAATTGCTCGAAAGTTAACCGAGGGAAAAAAATACAGAATAAGATAAAATCCGTAGGAGAATAGTTTAGAAAGCAAGGATTTGTGTTAGACCCTCAAAACCTTCCAAAATATCAAAGGCAACAGCAACAATTTCATGAACAGGCTAAGAGAAATCGACCATGAGTCAGTAGGGATGGCAATATCACCGGTGGAACGGCCCTTGCCGGATCCGCATTGGTGATCATTGAAGATGTCATAGTTGGAAGATGTTTAGGAACTTTCCTCTTACGGATAGTTTCAGAACTTTATAAAGACAAGATAGCAAAGTTACAGGATAGTAGTTTGAAACTGCAGCGGCCACGCTTCTTAGACACATGCATTCTGCATGTAGGTGTATTTCAAGCAGGAAGGAAAGATTGAGAAAGTCTGATACGATTTTTTTTTTTTTTTTTGACTAGGCACGGTGTTAGAACGAAAGTGCATTTTTGTTAAAGGCAATAAGATACACTATATGGTATCATTGAGTTTTCTGAAGGCTCAGGCTACAGATAGCAAATAAAATAGCATTCTTATGAAATTTGATAACAGGCATAGTGAAGCCTCCGCGATATATAGGTTACCGTCCCTAAGTATACGAATTTGGGGATCTGGGTTCGAATATCGGACTAGGGAAACTTTTATCTAAGATTGAGGTTTCGGAGAAGGGAGAATGAGTCAAAATGTGCTCTACTTTGGTATTCAAATAGTTAAAGAATTTTATTTGTTGGCAGAGTTAGTTGATAGCAAACACCACAGGCATATTTAGTAATTGAATGATAATTCAGTTTTCTATAGACAGGGAAATGTTCCAAACAATCAAGGTTGCGAGCACACGAGCCCGATATATCATTGCGTACATATATTGATTGAGCTTCCAGCTTTTTAGCCGAAAGTTTGGATGATGATAATAGGGAAAATAGATTACAGATTAATACAAGTAGCCTCTGAAACCTACAATTCGGTTAAAGATGAGAAAGTGGGGTTCAGAGGAGGATAAAGCGAAGACCGCAAATGTTGCAGACGTTAATGAAAAAGTTAGATCTTTCAAGACACCTCTTTAGGTCGCCACCTGGGAAAGTGTCCGACCTTGGGACATTTTTGTTTGGTGGGTATGTAGCTTGGTGTAGAAAGCAAAAAAGTGTTTTTTTAGGAAACATGCTGAACTAATCTCTGATGTTAATGAGACAAAAAGTGATGAAACGGGAGCGACTTTGATAGGCTTGGAACACCTTGTCGCTTCCCCGATGCACCTTACCGTTTGTGGCTTCTTTCCCGTGTTGCTAGGTGTCTACCTGCCTACTTGCTACATCTAATGTATACATTTTGTTGGTAATATTATAGGGCAATTATGGTTCAAAACAATATATGAAGTAAAGTAATATATATTTTGAGAGGGTGAAAACAGTTCGGATTAAATTATGCCGTTTGGTTTAAGTTGGTGTTAATTTTTGAAAGGTAGACCTAAACGCATGATTTTTTGCAGGTTATCCGTTCATGTTCCTTTTTTTTTACTCCTCTGCCTGGCGCCAGTAAGCTATTTTGGTGGGGTCTGATGGTCGGCACAAGCCCATTTTTTTTGTTTTTTTGTTTTTTACGTCCTAGCCTATAGCGCTGGTAGGCTTTCTTGGTCAGGCCTGGAGATCGGCACAAGCCAAGGTCTCCGAAAACAGAGGGCCTCAACCCAGGAGTTCCGAAGGATCTATGACGTCACACATTTGGGATAGGAGGCTCGCCTAGGATCCAACCTCACAGAGTCGCTGTCAGTATTGCATCAGCTGTGTTAGCGTGAAGAAGTCTTGCTGAACGAGGTACTCTAAACTGTTATAACATTTCATTTTCGGTATTACAGCGAAACAAGGGTAAGTTTTAAAGGTGTTCATTTGCTCGTTTTATTTATAGCATTGTTGAAAGAATATCAAATTAAACTTCCACCATGTAGGCAAGATGACAGTAAAGGCGCGTTTACACTTATATCATTTCCCATTATTATTATTATTATTATTATCATTATTATTATTATTATTATTATCATTATCATTATCATGATCATTGTTATTGTTATTGTTATTATTATTATTATTATCATTATTATTATTATTATTATTATTATTATTATTATTGTTATTTTAATTATTATTATTATTATTATTATTATTATTATTATTATTATTGTTATTTTAATTATTATTATTATTATTATTATTATTATTATTGATATATTCACCACTGTACAGTTTGTGTGTGTCTTAAGTGTGTTATCTATCACGGATCATATAAACATCATCTTAAACATCTTCACTACTGTGTAGATTGTGTGTGCCTTTGTTTGAATGATGCAAGTGTAAACGCGCCTTAAGATAAACATAAACTGTACATTACTGTACAGTAGTGAAGATGAGGATGTTTATGATGTTGATGTAAGTGTTCGAAAAAATGAAAACTAACAAAGACACACACAAACTGCACAGTACTGAAGATACATAAGATAACATTTATATGAGTGTTGATAGATAAAACACTAAGGGCCGTATTACAAGTCGAATCCGAAAAGTTTCGGGTCCCTCCAAAGGTTGGTTTAGGGGCCGTACTACAAGTCCAATCCAAGAAGTTTCGGGTCCCTACAGAGTTTGGGATGAATAACTCTGTAGGGACCCGAAACTTATCGGATTGGACTTGTAATACGGCACTAAGACACACTTAAACTGTACAGTGGTAAATATATCAACATAATAATAATAATAATAATAATAATAATAATAATAATAATATCATCATCGTCAACAACAACAACAACAAAAACAACAACTATCATCATCATTATAATAATTTTGCAATTTAATAATTTTCATAGTCTTAACAAAATATATAAATATTGTTAGCTTTGAGAGAGTTACAGAGCTTTTCTAATGCCCTTCTTAAAACACCTATCCACAGTGATTAGACATAACAGCCGAATCAATAAGGTAAGTTATTATTAATATAATGATAATCACATAAATAATTATAATAACAGAATGATAATGATGACGATGGTGATACTACTTCTACTACTATACTACTTCTACTACTACTACTACTACTACTACTACTACTAATAATAATAATAATAATAATAATAGTAATAATAATAACAATAATAATAATGCCCTAATAATAATAATAAAATATTTGGTTTTATATATTTTTTTCTCTTTATTTCCTCCTCTGTCTCCTGAATGTTTTGTTCGTTGTTTTCTTAATTTTTGTCAATGTTTATGATTTTCAAAAGTTTATGCGGTAAAGATTCGGTTTATGCACCCCTCCAGATCAAGGTTGTCCAGATGCCTCGAGCATGCAGTGTTCCTGGATACAAATCAAACAGCAGAAAATCGGACACGACTGCTTTCTTCTTTCCTAAGGGCCAGAACCGACGGGAAAGACTTCACACCTACACCCTCATCTGGTGTGTGCGTGAAGCATTTTGCTACACAGTATGTCCTCCTGGAAAACAGGAACCACCGAAACAACGTACAAGTAGTCAGGAACGAGAAAAGCGTTTGTCAGCTCACAACGAGCATATGCTACAAACATGATACTCAAAGGATTATATTAGTTCGTTTGATGAGTTTTGTGCTGACTTTAAAACGAAAAGTACTAGTGTGTGGATGTCAATGACCTATGAACAGCATGTTACTTTTTTCAGAATCAGTTATGAGAAGAATCCTGAAGTAACTGTATAGTTCAAAGTTATGTCAGTTCTAACTGCTACAGCTTGGCATGGGCCAATAACATTCCCCTCTAAGAAATTATGTTTGTTATTAAGATCTGACAAGAATTGTAATATGTGGTCCAAATGTGAATCACTTCTAAGTCACTTGAGTTCTTACCATGCAACCACTTGTGATCCTTTAGACGCTTTTAACTACTGAGTTAGTGAACTTTAGAAAACAGCAGATCACACTTCCAGTAACACTCCTAATTAAAAAAAAAATGAGTTTGTGCAGAGCAGCTTTCCCTGACTCTTCAGTCAAGACCGAAATACAGCAATGAATTTTTGCTATGGGCTTGCGGTGTTTTTACTCAAGCCCTTTTTATTATACAGCTCTGCGTAAAAGTGGTGTTCTCACGCTTCCCAGTTATCTACGTAAGTTATCCTTAAGTAGTGTGTCTCAAGACCACGAAAATTCTCACATTATTGTTTTTAAAAGAAAGAATAAAAATATAAAAGATGAGGAAAAAGTAGTCAACTTACTGCTGGACGAAATCCACATTAAGAAATGTATTCATATAATGGGGGAAAGCTGCATGGTATGACCGACGACGCTAGTGAAGTAGCTTCCACACTTCAAGCTTTTATGGTATCTTCGTGTATGTCATCAGATAAGCATGTAGTTGCACTATATCCAGTTTGCAGTCTTACTGAAGATACACCTTTTGAACTTGTTAACAAAGTATTAGAGAATGTCCATAGCATAGGTTCTAAAGTAATTTCAATTATATATGATAACAATCGCATTAACAGGAATATATTTCAAAAAATTTTGTGAGGGAAATCTTGCTTCTTCTATTCAGAATCCATATAGCAGTAGTGAACGAATATTTTTGCTCTTTGATACAGTTCACTTGCTTAAAAGCATAAGAAACGACTGGCTCAATCAAAGGAATCCTGTTCAGACTTTTATACTACCATCTGTAGAAAAATTCAGTGTTGTACAAGAAGCTAAGTTGGAACCACTCAAAGACATATATTCACAAGAATGGTCCTCTCATGTTAAGCTAGCACCAGGGCTTTCAGAAAAGGAACTATTTCCCACAAATTTAGAGAGATAAAATGTAAAATATGCTGTAAAGCTTTTTCATCAAAATTTCGCTGCACTGAATGTTTAGAACAAATAATATGTTGGCGGAATATTGTTAATATAAAGACTCCAACGAAAGGTAGACATATTCTCCAGGAGGAAAGTAATCCAGTGAGACAGAATTCCCCAAATTTATAATTTCTTAAAAAAGTTTAGTCACTGGCTGGAAGCTTGGGAAGCAATTGATTCCCACAAATATGGAGGAAAACCGGGAGCTGGTAAACTTTCTAATGAAACCTATTGTGCAGTGAAACACACAACTGTGTCTTTAATCGAACTGTGTGACTATTTGTTTGAGTATCATGAGTTGCAGTCTGTTTTGCTTGGGAAGTTTCAAATTAATAAGCTCGAAGCAAGATTCGGACTGTATAGACAGATGGGTGGTGGAAACTACAATGTATCTGTTCCACAAATATTTGAATCTGTTAAGAAGCTGAAAATTATGAACTATCTCTCGTTGAGACCTGGTACCCTCAATATATATAATCTAGACTCTTCTTGCAAAGGTGATCATGAAAGTAGTCTACTTGAACGTTTACATGATTTTGAAGGTATTGGTGATTTGCTTCAGGAGGAGTTGTCAAAGGAAAATATGAATATACTAGTTTATATATCGGGTTCTGTTGCTTACTCACTTCTAAAGACATTTAAATGTGGAACGTGTAGTTGTCGCCTCTCTTCTGAGAAGAACTTTGATACTGAAACACCAAAAGAAGAATCTCAATATATTAAATTTCTAGACAGAGGTGGTTTGAAGTGGCCTACTGACTGTACACTATCTGTATGCCCAAATACTCTCAAAATGTTTGAGGCTTTGCTGTCACTTCAAGGAAAAATTTCTTTCCTCTAATAATCAGATAAATATTCTGATCAATATTTCATTAAGATTTCATTCTAGGTTACATGATTTTAATTAATCATGCTCTTGTGGCAACTCTTTACATTATATTTTACTGCACTGTATGAAGTCAATGACAAATATATTACTGAATAACTTTAGTAAATCATACAGCAATGATATATCAAAGTATGGTAAAGGTAGGAAAAGGAAGTTGTCGATATTATATCAGTGATTGTATGTTTCATCCAAGGATATTATATCTTGTATTATCCTTGGTTTCATCTGTGGTGACAGCATTTTTCTGTGTAAATGTGGCTACTTTTGAACATCAGTATTTTGTTTCTGCGGAGTTTTTTTCAGAACAATGTTTGAAATCATTTTGAAGGGTGATGGTTATATGTAACCATATTTTATTCAATAAAAGTTATAGTATCTTCATAGTGTCAAAGTATTTATAAACAAATGATACCTTAAATTAACTGTAGGCTACCTTGGTTTAGTAGAAAACATTGGATAAAATGTAGTTAAACTACCTGCAACGAAGGAAATAACCACTTAAACATGGCTGATTTGAATTGGGTTATATGTGGGGACGAGAGCTATATCAGCAGAGACAGTCTCCCGCATGTGTGACGTCATCAACTCCATGCTGAAGCCTTCTGTTCTAGGAGGTCTTGCCCAAGCCCGCTACGGCGCAAGCAAGTGATTATAGTGACGCTATCTTGCTTGGCTCATGCTGCCCCCTAGAGCTCATCTTTGATCCTCTCTTTAGAGAGAGAATCTAGAGTTCGGGTTGATAGATGGTGTTTAGGACCGCACTTGGGCGGTCATAGGCCACTCGGCGGTGACTGAAAAAGCCCAGCTGGACGCGGCCCCCGCACACTAACCGCTCAGCCACTGCATATTTGATTTATGCTTATCTTTCTCGCTTCTCATTTAATTATTTTTTTTAGTTCTGCTTTGTCGTGATTTGTCAATATTTACTCCTCTCATTCTACCAGTCTTGCCTCTTACTATTTCATACGCTATTGAAAATAAAGGTTTCTCTCCTTTTTCTTTTGTCAGCTTGTATTTCTTCTCTGTTCTCTCTTCAAAACTTCCCTATCTTCATATTCATCTTATCTTCAAGGATAGTGAATTATCTGCTTCTACTCGGCTCTCCTTTCCGTCTATATCTTATGACCACTACACTTCATAAATATTATCTCATAAACTTATGTTTGCCCCTCGTTTAAACGTACATTGACATGTATACATATGTAAGGTAAGAAGAACATTTGGAGATATACGCTATAGCTGCGCGTGGCCCCTGTGCTCATCTTCATCGCATTGGTCCTTGAGCCTGTGGTGGGAAGAACCCCTTACCCCGAGACACAGGGCCAGTCTGATATCCGGGTTACCTAAATTTACCTTACCCAGATTTCCCCAAGGTACCCATTTATCGACCAGACCGAAAGGGATGATGAACAACTGGATGAGCTACACGCCGATTGCCAACGTCGGAATTCAAATCCGGGCCCACGGCTTTCTAGCTAGGCATGCTAACCCCTACACCACTGAAGCTTAACACGTGTCCCACTTCATATTATTTTTCCATCTACACATAAGTTTAGCTCTCCATATATTCCTCTTCTTTTATGTATACATTGACTTTCCCCTTCCGTCCACACATAATTTGTCTTTCCTTCATACTTGGTTTCTGTCTGCATGTGTTTAGCCCTCTACCTATTCATTTTACGTCATTTTTAAGCACAACTTTATCCCTCTTCATTTTTCCGCTCCTTTCTTCTCATACATTTGCCTTTCTTTACCTCTCTTTTCATACAGCAAACGTGTTTGCAAAAGTTCATTCATCTTTTCCTTTCTAGAATGTTTCCCTTTTATCTTCCCTTCTAAACAAATGTCCTTCATTCTTTATCTTTTCACACCCGTACTCCTATCTGCCTACTGTCTATTCACTTCTATACTTGTTTACCCTTCTTTAGCTAATGCTCCCTATCTCTCCGATATTTTTCAGACTTTATCTGCCATTCACCTTCAGCACATAGCTCTCCCCCTTTCAATTTCCTTCCTTTCTTTTCCATCTACTAATACGCTAGTTACTCTCCTCCTTCCCTTCCCTCTTCCACATGTGTTCTTCCTTATCACTTTCCTTCCCTCTTCCTTTCTGTACATATATTTTCTCTTTATCTTTTAAATTTTTCCTTCCAATCTAAATGATCGCTCCTTTTAATATTCAACTTACCATCTACACCTGTCCTTCCTTTTTATCTATCTCTTTCCACCACCACATATGCTTAACATATATAGTTTTCGTGTCGTCTTGTACACACACACACACACACACACACACACACACACACACACACACACACACACCTCTCTCTCTCTCTCTCTCTCTCTCTCTCTCTCTCTCTCTCTCTCTCTCTCTCTCTCTCTCTCTCTCTTCTACCTTTTTAACTCCACTTTGATTGCCCTATATATATATATATATATATATATATATATATATATATATATATATATATATATATATATATATATATATATGCCTCCCCGTCCACTTATATTTGTTTAGTTTTCTACACCTTCTTTCCCTAATTATACATTTTGCCGTATTCGTCTTCCTTTCTTGTCTATTCACACGTTTCGCTTACGATGACGTTGTCACACCACACTGATATTCACACTTATCATATCTTTTAAGCCTATAATATTCAGCCAACATTATTTATGAAACTATTTTAAACCCTTGCGATTTTTCATGGCACTTCCACATACGAAATTTTCCCGAGACACCTTCCATCGTCTTATACTCCCTCCGAACATTAATCAAACCAGAATAAGTCTCGCCCTCAGCCCTCCCCTCATCATCCACCCTGTTATCTAAAACACCCTCAGTCTCCATTATAAAGTGCATCCTACAGGAAAATATTTGTTTACTTATTTTCAATTAACAATTATCTCTCTTTTCTTGGGGACTGTCAGTGGTGATATAATGGGTTTGTTTGTAGGGGTGTCATCCGGAAGGTCAAAATATTGCTAAGGGAAGTAAACAAACCTTCAACAGAGTTCTTTGGTGGATGTATTTGATTTTGATGGTGGCATTATATGGGGGGTGAGTGGAAATGTCAATAAAGAAGCTCGTGGTTGGGGTGGCAGCATAGATGTCCTGACATCGTTGCTCTGGAAGACTAACAATCGTTTTACATACCCTATTTTTTTTTCCTTCTTTTTTTTTTGTTATATACAAGTTATATACTGGCGACAATGTCGATGGCGGACGTGGCCTAGATCAAAATATCATGCCATGCTGAGGAGCAGGCTTGGAGTAATTGTAATTGTATTTCAATATAATTACTTACCAACATTTAGGTCATTTTAGTTGTAATTGTAAATGAATTTTTAATTAAAATGTAACAGGCATTGTATCCGTGTCTGAGCTTTAATAATAAAAAAAAAAAGTTATTTTAATTGAGTTCCAAACTGTGCTGTCCAGAAAGCGTAAGTTTAGAACAGTAAATGTTATTTTTCAGTGTCAGAGCTAATCTTTATGACAGCATGAAAGTAACGTTATGATAAATTAATTATATTCCTAAGCTACCTGCCACCTGCCTTTTTGGCTGATTTAGATACCGCCGGACATGCTTTACATTTGTTTGACTGTTACTGAAAACATAACGTTTTTGGGAAGAAAATTTCTGCGCCAGAATGTGTTATGTGACTTGCCACGCAACTTTATATTTGTCTCCCATACCATCATACAAATGCAAGAGGAATGACTCATGTGTCTAGCAGCGACATAGATCATCTTCCCCGCTCAGTGGTGTGAGGGAAGGAGGGTCTCCCTACTCCCCTTCCTCAAATAGCGGTTGACAGTTTATATGGCTTTGAAAAATTTAACCTGAGATTTCCCATACATGCTTGTGCTTACGATCATTTTTTATGTATTACATAATAGGTGGAAAATATACGGATGGCAAAACAATCCAAGCAATCATTGAGCTTTACATAGCTAGGCAACATAATGCCACATTTTGGTTTGGAGATAATTTATCAGTGTCTTCTTCCGTGCTCGATAACACATGTAGCCAAGGTCTTGCTGCAAAATTTCTAGCAATATAAGGAGCGACACATCACCAAGAAGAGTATGTGTTTATTCGTTCATTTTCTTATATATGAGGCTAGGATTGACGTTAAGCTATCGTAAGTTGTCCAAACACTTCCAATCACGAATGCACAACCATGATGTTACGCAATCATTGTTTAAGGCCACACACTAGTACTGAGATTGTGCAATTATCAGTTGTCGTCATAGACTCATCAAGTAAACTTGAATAAGATAGACGCTTGCATTGTCATCATCCTTGCGATCGAGACCTGTGAACGAAAGAAAAGGAAAAGAAAGTTGTGAATGGAGACTATGAAGGATATTTGTTTAAATAAACTATATATTGATCGCCTATTGCTGAAAATAATATTACGTATTTGTGAAGTAGAGGATAACGTACATTTACCTGTCATACACCACGCTTTCGTGGTCAGAGTGGTGATATTATAGTAAACTAAGGAGGATACAAAACCCCTGCCATGGTTATGCTCTAAGGAGAGCCATCCTCCACCACGAGAAAGCGACGGAGCGTGTGTGTCTGTTCGTGCGTTTTTTTTTTTTTTTTTTTTTTTTGAGACAGCAGCGCATGCATACAACGACGTTCCACTTCCTACCGAGGTTCCACTTCCTATTGCTATACCGGTGTGGCGAGATCAATAGTGTTCTGCTGAAAAGACACATCCCTCGGCGTTTTGCGCTAGAAGTACGATTCAGTTCCGCCCTCCACTGAGTGGAGAGCGGAACTGAATCGTACGTGGAAGTGGAGTGGAGTCCACTCCACTGTCCAACGCCGGGGGAGTCAGAGGTAGCTACAGACACTCTTGACTCTCCCTCCCTTTATCTCTCCTGATAATAATCATACTTTATCTCGCCATATACATAAGCTAAGTAGATTATCTCACTAGTTTGATATCTTACCAGTTGGGCCAAATTGGGGTGTTTTGTTCCCACACTGGGTGTTTGTTGCTGATATTCACTAGTTTGTTAAAATGCTCTGTTTTTAGAAATGCTGTTTATTTCTGGGGTACGGGAAAAAAAAATTATCACAACATTTTAACAAAATATTTATATATTGCACACAATTAACCTTAATAGTCTAGTTATTAATTAAAATTAAACAAGTGCACTGTTGCTACATATTGAAAAAACAATCAGAAAATTGAGTGTGTTTTCAATTTTACAATCAAAAACAAATTAAGACTCTTCATTTTGAAGTCAAACAAAAAAAACTCTTTCATTTGAATGCCATATGAAAAACAATGATTCATACAATCTTTTATTGAATGCACAGAAAAATTGACTTGAAATATAAGTTAATTAGTTAAAACATCTGTTTGAGTTGAAAATAGCGAAAAAATAAAAGAAAATTTGTGAACATACAAATGAAAATAGACACAAATGATGCACATTTGAAAAACATTATTTAAACAATACAGCAAAGACATTTTTTAACACACATATGATAAGAAAGACACAAAATTTTTTTCCATTTAATTACACACACAATTTTAGATATATCATTTTTGCACAGAAAAACCTTTACCGATTTATTTTTATTCTAGTTATTTTGATCATGTTTAAGTAGGTGTGTTTGATCGGAATTTTTAGGCGTTTTCACAGCTTGATTTTGTCTGCAAGGACAGCGCTGGGCATGGGACAATGAACATTTTGCACAAGCTGAGAATTCTTTTCGGCAGGCAAAGCACATAAATCTGATAATGCATCAAGCAACTGGGCACAAGTAGTTCTATCAAAGGCAGGCAGACCTGCAGAAATGCAAAACATGAATGCTCGAAGTATGTGTCCTACAACTGAGCACTGGGAATAGTGTGTCCTTTAATATGGCGACTAGTTGGTGGAAGGTCTAAATATGCCTCACCTTGGTCTGATGGATTAGATAGTGTTCCAGATTTGAAGACGTTACATTGATTTTTCAAGAGATAAACGTCAAATATATGATTTTCCTCAATGATTTTCAGTCAATATTTGATGATCCTTAATTTTCCAGAAGATTTATGGAGTCCCCTTTTTGCTTTCACAATCACCAAAGATAAGGTGATGGGTATGAGAAGATGGTCCAAAGATGTTATGGTGGTATCTCAGGTTTGGATGGGTATGATGTGGTAGTTGCATTTTTGCACTGGTATTATCCCTGGTTCTCTGAGGCCACCTGCACCTCTATCTCCATGGTCTCAGAAAGGCCCAGACACTTATCATCTGTATTTTGGGACAACAAATGATCTCTGAATCCCATCATTTTGATGCTGCCAACATGGTCATGGGATCACTTTCTCAGTCGGCCGTCGCTCTCTTCAATTCTGTGATTTAGTTGATTCAGTTCATTCTCATAGTTCCTCTTTGCATTCTTTTTGGTTCACTAAGTGCAAATGCACTTCACTCCATGTAAGTCCTGCTGTTTAGTGGTTTATGTCTTCAAATATTGTCAATTAAAATTTGAGCTTTTTTTTGTTCATATTCAATTAGTTCCGAATTATTGGTGACTGTGAGTGTGTTCCAGGTGATGGTTCACCAATGTCAATATGGTTATTTTACATCTCTCTCTTCACTGTCTATAACTGAGCCTCAAATGACTATTTTACACACAAAGTCGATCTCAATATGCATGATTTTATTTAATGCTCCATGCACAAAAAAATGACAGTGCATCCAAAACCATGCAATATTAACCGTTCGCGTTCGCATTCGATACAAATGAACCCATTATCCACAATTGCAGTAACCCATGACATCCAATTGCAGCTGGCTTTGCAGCTGCAATTGCAGCAGTATTTCTCCAATTCATGGCAAGAGTCACTTTTTTTGGTTTTTGGCTTTTGGTTTGAGTTGGAGCCCTTTTGAGTCGAATTAGTTTGTAGATAAGTGGTCAGGTTGTAAGTCATACGTCGCACTCTGGGCATGTCAAAGATCTTTCTGAGTAATGTCCAACTTCTTCTGGTTCTTGCTTCTTTGCCTCTGGCGCTTTCTTTTTGCTGTGTGTTGCTTTGTTTTTGTTGCTTTTGGATGGTGTTTTTTTTTAAATTGTTGGAGATTGTCAGAGATTAAACGTGTCGTCTTTCTCATAGTGTCAAGTGTCTAGAGTGTCATAGCAAATTCACATGTATGCAATCATGCAGCAGTCCATTAGAATTTTGATATGCTGCATTAATGTGAATTGATGTTGTAGTGGGTCATTACATCAGGACTTCTCTGTTCAGATGATCTTGTTGTTGTCTTATCCTATTACATCAATCAAGGCTCAGGTTCTCAGGAAGTTGCTTTCTGCTTGGAAGAAAAAGTTCAGATTCATTCAACTTTGACAACACCTGATCTCTTACTGCAGGTTGTGACCATCACCACTAGTTGCCAACATCTCATGGTGGTGGATAATTTCATTTCCAGCACAAACTGCTTCTCTTCCTTTGTACCCAATACCTCTTCTGATTCTCTCACGATTGATTGATTACTCAAGACATGTCTGTCTGCTTCAACAAGTGAATTGTCCTCCTGTTCACAACACAACAAGCTTTCAAACTTTTTTTTCCTTTTCTTGTCTTTTCTTTCCTTCTTGTTCTATCTTCATATCCTCCATATAAACAGAAGCCCCTTATTCCATCCTATCATCCATCAAACAGGGAGGGTGGGAGAAGACTCTGGAGACATCTCCAGGGAGATCTCCCTCACCCCCTGCTGACACAAGGTCTCAGGACGTTTCTCAGGACAAAACAGTCCCAAAAAAGCCAAACGTCCAGGATACCACGTCATGGATGCACACACATTCATGCAAATGTTGGTGTAAAGGTTGATTTGAATGAAAATGTGAAACCCTTTTTATCATCCTTCTTATCATATCTGTTAAGTTAAATGATGTTCCTGTGCATTTTGTGTATGTCTTTATTTAAAAAAGGCTGATTTTGCTATTTTTTTTTCACTTCAACTCAACAACTATTTGTGTTAGAGAGACTTCAATCTTTTTAAAATTTTTTCTAAAATTGTGTAATATTGTATATATTTTTGTGCAAAAAAATAAAGTTATATCATCATCATCATTTTTTTTGTTCAAATGAAATGAAGTCTAAATTTTAGCATAAGCAAAAAAACAAAACACTTTTGACCACTTGTGACCTTGACTTTCATCTGATGACCTTGTGACCTTTTCATGTTGTGAATAACTAAACTAGCTTCAATTTTAAGCACCACACAAAAACCATAGGTTAATTGTGTTGTTGTTGTGTGTGTTTATTTTATTTGCCCCCTAACTTTTGGAGCGATTTTGCATCAGGCATTTCTAACTAACAAATGATATATAATTCCATGCCGTTTCAGAACAAACAACACCGCTAAAAAAATGTCCAAGGTGGTCCACTATCAAAATCAGGTGGGTAATTTTGTGGACATAAAATGGATGCAAACACCCCTTGGCTCCAGGACTATAAATACAAAAACTAGTTAGCCAACTGAAAACTCTCTCTCTCTCTCTCTCTCTCTCTCTCTCTCTCTCTCTCAGACACACTAATATTTTAACTTCAATCTTATTAGGCAACACTGTTGTAGTTTTTTCTCTTTACAATATCTTAACGTGAGGGACGATGTGTGTGTGTGTGTGTGTGTGTGAGAGAGAGAGAGAGATCATGAACTCCCAACAGTGGATGGGCGAGAAATACGTGAAGCCGAATAGGGTCGAAGTAATTAATTGTGTGTGTGTGTGTGTGTCAGAGAGAGAGAGAGAGAGAGAGAGAGAGAGAGATGTTTCTGAAGTAGGCTATGATTAGATTCTGTATATAGCGAAATAAACTACGGTTATTTTCATGAGAGATAAAGGGAGGGAGAGGCGAGGGAGTTTGTAGCTACCTCTGGATAGTGGAGTGGTGAGCGGGACTGAATCGTACATCTGGCGAAAAACGCCGAGGGATGTGTCTTTTCAGCAGGCCACCATTGGTCTCGCCACACCGGTTTAAGACGCTCAATCCTTCATACCAGTGATAAATTATAATGTACGTCGCTGCCAGACAAAAGATTTTCGCCTCTTGCATTCTCTTGATGGTGTAGGAGGCAAATATAAAGCTAAAGCCTCGTTCACACTGTGCCGACTCTGGGCCATGACTACCTACGACTCTAGGGTACACGAGGGTCGGGCATATCTTGAAAGAGGTCTAGAAACGATCGCAGAATGCTGAACAGACGTCGGAAGGGGAGTGTTGGGTCGTGAGGGTTAACGCGAAAACGTATTCAATGTTTAAATTATAATAAGCTTTCACGACCAGAGTCGGCAAGGACCAACCGGCATTTCCGGTTGAAGTCTGAGGGAGGTCGGTGACAGTCGTCAAGACTATCGTCAACAGTCTTGGCTTGTCCTGAGACAGTCGTCAAGACTTTGGGGGCCATTTTTCATATTTCTACCTATTCCTGTCGGCACAGCCGTCGGTGCCGACTACATAAGAATAATGAGGGACTGTCGTGACGACAGTCGTCGTCGAATGAAGAACGTTCGTGATGACTGTCGGTTAAGAAATATTGGCTAACACTGCCGCCATCTGGAGATTTATCTTTTCATTTTGCAATTACAAGCACAACAACAAGTCCTGGGCATGGTTACATTTCACTGGCACAAATTTGAGAGCCAGCACGCACGCACGCACTCCTGCTGCCTCTCTCTTCGGTTGAATGACACAACTAGGCTTGCCACCCTGATGTCAAATAAATGTGGAATGCAATATCTCACTCTCCAATACGGAATGGATCCTTATTTTAAGGAATGGGTGGCAACCCTAATATTTCTCGAGCATGGCATGACTGACAGCCGCTGCCTGCTGCTGGTGGAGGCAGGAGGAAAGGAGGATGGACATTACGTCGCGTATTTTACACACATTTTAGGACGAACATTGAAAAATTTTACGGACTAGTTTTGTGATTAACCGTACAATTTTAAGATACTGAATTTAACTGCTTGACCATTCAGACAACCAGATACGGAACAAATGGCGTTCCGTATTGGTTCTAATGGCATTCCGTATTGGTTCAAGACAGAACGCTACATTTCACGCTCGAATACAGAACGGTTCCGTATTTTAAGGAACGGGTGGCAACCCTAGACACAACGTAGTCTCGGCTCATTATAGCCTATATACCCTAGGACCCATTAAGAGTGCTATTAAGATGTCTACTGTTGGGATACAGTGAATTTACCGTACCCAACGGTTATGTTTCTCGAAAGACACTGAACTCATCCAGGACAACTCAACAAAAAACCACAAACCACTTACCACCAATACAGGGGTGCAGGCTTCCCCGCAAGCGCCTCCCAGCGTTACAACGAGTGTAATGTGTATGTAATGTGTATATTATAATGTACATGTGAATGTGTGAATGTATGTCGTAACGCTATGGCACAGCCGCACCCAAGGATGTTTATTAACACGTCGGTGCATAGGTTGTGCTTAGGAGGTGCTCCTTGCCGTGGGAACGGTGTTGATTCAGCAAGCCTGCTGCACCGGATCGCTCCTGCACCGGCGAGAAGCCGGCAGATATTAGCGGGCGGCGGGCGAGAACAGATGACTGCTTGGGGTATGCGTACGACTCCTCCACAAAACATGTAACTATTATGTAAGGCTGTTAATATAGTTAAACGCCCAAACCAAACTGTTTAAATCTACCAGAGAGAGAGAGAGAGAGAGAGAGAGAGAGAGAGAGAGTAAATTAAGTGAACTCAAAGTGAATTTAACGGCTCC
>NC_066529.1:19831960-19941755 GCF_024679095.1 Eriocheir sinensis | reverse complement strand
GGGCGACAGTAACCACTCCTAGTCAATGGAAAGAATCCGGCCTTGGCGGGCTCGAACCGCCGCCTTAAGTCTGTCTGTCAACCTCTTTTCCATTTGTCTGTGTTAAAACTCCTGTTCGATTTAATACTATTGAAAAGTGCATTAATTTATTTGATCAACTCATTGTGAAGCAGATCATGAATTTGCATATAAATTCATCCCTTTTCCCAATTATTCTTTGAGCTGAAATATGATAACCATTTATAAACACCATCCAGATAATGAAATGTGTTATCTCATTATCTAATTACAGATGTCCACAGATGCACTACACATTGTTGGGTGGGCTGATGGACTTGTGACACACACACACACACACACACACACACACACACACACACACACACACACACACACACACACACACACACACACACACACACACACACACACACACACACACACAGTCACTCCTTTACACATATATCTTCCACAAACTGTGTACTACAAACTCAAACATATGAAAGCAAAAGAAGGATACGGGAGCGAGGGAGGAAGAATTAGATTAAACGAAAGCGAAAAAAAAGATAAGAAGGGAGGGGTTTTGAGAGATTTGGGATGAGAAAACAGAAGTAAGGAAGAGGGTGAGTGAAGGAATGAGAAGGTGGGAGGAGGAGAAGGAGGGTATCCAAACTTAACTTTGACAGGAACTGGCCGACGAGTTGCAGTCACGGCTAATCCATTCTCATCTTCCTTCTGAAAACAGTTTTTGGCCCAGTGCCTCCTGTGCGCCGCCTCATTACACACACCTACACCTCAATACCTCCCTTCCTCTGCTTTTACCCTTCCCCTTTCCTCGCGCCCTCTCCTCAGAACCTCCCCTTCTTTACTCTTTACCTTCTCGTTCACGCACCTTATTATCTTCACTTACTTCCAATTTGTCTTTCCATTCCCCCCTCGCCTCCTGGCTTCACCACCTCTCTCCGTAGCGTTCCCCTTAACCCCATTCCTCGGTCCTTTCCTTAGCATATTCCTCCCTTAATTAGCTCTCTCCTTTGCCTAATCCTTCTTCTCTTCGCTTGAATATATTCTCCATTAGTTATTGCTCCTCAGCCTCGTATTTGATTTTTCTCCTGTGATTCTCCCCTCTCCATTTCCTCTCTTTCCAGATTGCTTCTTCTCTCTTCCCTTTGGCTCTTCCCTTCTTTTCCCTTTCTCCCTCCTCCATTACAAGGTCTCCCCTCACCCCGTTTGATTTTACCCCCCTGTCTTTCTTTGCTTTCCCACCTTCCCATTGCTTATCCCTCATTCCTCTCACTCATCTTCCTTTGTCTTCGCTGCTTTGTTTGTCTTCTCGTCTTAATTTTCACCCATCTCTCCTCTGCCTCATCCATCATTCCATTTCTTTCTTCCCTCTCTCCTTTGGGTCCCTCTCTTCCTTTGTTACCTCTCCCATTAATCCTCTTGGTTCTTCCTCTCTCCTTTGTTTTTCCATCTTTGCATCCATCCTCTTCCATCGCCTCTCCTTCCTTCCCTGTGCCATCTCCTTCCCCTCTTTCCCTCATCCATCTTCCCCTCGCTTCTCCCCTCTTCCCTGTGACAATTCAACCATTGCCCCTTTGTATTTCCCCTATTCTCTTTGCCACTCTTGCCCCTCCGTTTCCCTTTTAGCCCACTTTCTCCCCTTCTCTCTTCAACTTTTCCTTCCTCGTTTTGTGTATACAGCCTGCCCATTCGCTTCTCTTTCAAGTCATTGTAATTGTTTTGTTATAATCACTAGACTTATAATTATGCTCCTTACTTCCGATGATTACTATACGCATGTCTATGTTTTCAACTTCAAAATATAATTTGCTAATGTTTTTTTCATTATTCAATGTTAGTCATTTAATATATATATATATATATATATATATATATATATATATATATATATATATATATATATATATATATATATATATATATATATATATATATATATAAAACATGTGTGTGTGTGTGTGTGTGTGTGTGTGTGTGTGTTCTGAATGATTCTTTACAATCAATTTTAAATTGGACAATATCACAAATTACCTTCTCATTCTCGGGTTTTACGCCGCTGTTTTACTTTTAAATATTTCTGAATCAATCCCTTGTTGCTTGCCCATTTTACCCTTAAACTACATATAGAAATAGTGACATTATTTTTCTGTCAAATTTTACTGCTCTCTTATATTCACCTCACAGTTTTAGAGCATTTTTTTTTCTCTTTATCATTCCCCTATGGCTGACATTCCTTTTTTTTCCATTATTTTATATTTTGATCTTTTTCTGTCTATGCGCCAACCTGTTTCTCCGTTTTTTTTTTTTTTCCTCCATAGCATATTATTTTCTTTGTGTTAAGTGTTTACAATACGTTAAAGAGTAAATGCGGAGATATCTTTTTTTTAGTTCATGTCGCCATCAGGGTTGGATCAAATACCGATTTTTTTAAAGTCAAATACAAATACAAATACTTTTGTTCGGGATTCCAAAAATACAAATACAAATACAAATACTTTTATTCCTGAATCTAAAAATACAAATACTGATTCAAAAACTACGAAAAAATACATACTCCTATTCCAGATTCCAAAGATACAAATAAAAATTATACTGAGTTTATGCTTAAAATATCAACAGATTCTTATTTCACACAAGTTTACACTTTACATATCATAATTGCATTTTATCATCATTAATGCCCGGAAGGATTCCGGGCCGAGTTTTGCTTGCTCAGGAGTGTAAAAATTGCCGGCCTTGATAAACACCCACTCAGATGGTGCCGACGTTGCACAGAACCCTAGAATATTCTTGGCAAAGTGCTTCAAAAATTTGAAGCGTTTTTGTATCACGCTAGTACCTTAGTGGGTTGACATAAAAAAACAGATCACCTTCTTCTAGGTGCGTTTCAAGTTCTGCCTTCACCACTGTAGTATCGTTTGTTGATGCACTTACCATAATTTGCCCAGCTGGAGGCATGTAGGCAAAGAGACGAAGTCGTATTGCACTCATGCCAGCCTCGTCTTGATTGATGCTCATGGAGACGAAAGGCTCACTCTCTTGAATTGTTTTCTTCTTCGAGGTCGACTGAGTTGACTCGGAAATAATTAGGTCCACAATCTTCGAAACCTTTTCCTTTTGTATTTTCTTACATGGCATCTATGCCAGCTTAAACCTTGGGTCCTTGACAGCTGCGGCAATGACATCAATCGTCTCAAGAAATGGATGCAACCTTTTTTTGACAGATGACTGTAGTGCATTTGCCAAGTTAAAGCAGTAGATCAGTTTACTGTATCTATTAGATACGCGTCAGACTCGTAAATCATGGTTCTCCCACTCTCTCTCTGCAAGTCTGCATATCCTCCTCAAATGGTTTTGACTCGAAAAATAAATACAAATACAAAATACTTTTTCCTCTGGATGCCAAAATACAAATACAAAATACTTCTTTTCTCTGGATGCCAAAATACAAATACAAATAAAATACAATTCAAATACAAATACAATTGTATTTCATCCATCCCTGGTCGCCATCATGTCCATTTTCATTCACGTGTAAGTTATAAGCTTCTCACATACCTATATTTGATATATCGAATAAAACTTTGATTTCTCTTTTTGGCTGGAGGAGGTAGGAAGACACCAACCGAAACGGGCGCAAGCCACTCCCGTGAGGCATATATGGGAAGTGAGGAGGATGCTGAAGCCCTCCAAAGACCATCCCATGTCATCACTAACCGTTTCCCTAATGTCTCATCAACACCAGAGAGTAGTTTAGTATTCTCTCTAAAGACAGATCCTCTCTCTATCCACACCACACTACATTCACAAAACATACACACATTTTCCCCAAATTCAAAATTCAGTATAAATGCCCCGGAGTCCCCGCTTGGGGGGAGGGGGGACCACAAATCCCCACAGGGAGGGCTCCTCTTCTGGCTGCCGACTTGAAAGGTGTCTTCATAACTCCTCGAACCTCTTTCTTATCAATTTCTGCAACATTCGCTGTCTTCGTTCTAATTTTCATTCTGTGGAACACCATCTCTCCTCCTCTAAACCTCACCTTTTATTCCTCACCGAAACACAGGTTTCTGAGACTACTGGTAGCAATTTCTACTCTGTTCCCACCTACTATCTCCATCTCTACTCTGTTCCCACCTACGATCTCTATCATAAATTTCAATCCAAAGCTGGATGTTCCGCCTACGTGCGCAACGACATCACTTGTTCTCATGCTCACGACTCTTCAGAATTTTCCACCATCTGGCTAAGACTCCATTGTCATTCTATTACTAAATACATCTGTGCTGTTTATCTCTCACCTAACTCTACTAACTATGTAAAATTCTTTGACTACTTGAACTCTAAAGTGGAGCACATCTTGACCCACTCTCCCTTCGCTGAAATCTCCATCTTGGGAGATTTCAATGTTCACCACCAGCTTTGGCTTTCATCCTCTTTCACTGACCAGCCTGGTGAACAAGCCTACAAACTTGCTCTCTTCAACGACCTAGAGCACTTGGTGCAGCACCCTACACGTATTCCCGACCGTCTTGGAGACAGGCCCAACATACTAGACCTCTTCCTTACCTCTAACCCTTATGCTTACTCTGTCAAACTGTTCTCCCCTTCGGGCTCTTCCGATCACAACCTTATTTTTGTACCTGTCCTATCGCTCCTGCTCATCCTTTAGACCCACCGATGAGGCAATGCTTTTGGAATTTTGCTTCAACTCGGTGGGACGACCTGTGGATGTACTTTTCCAATTTCCCGTGGAATGATTACTGCTTCCAGAAGAGAGACCCCTCTGTGTGCCTAGCACATTACAGAGGTGATTGTCACTGAATGGAGCCACACATTCCACGTACTTTATCTATTCCTCATGCTAAAAAAGCCTTGGTTTAATCACGCTTGTTCTCGTGCTATCAAAGATAGAGTGGCAGCTCACAAAAGGTACCAGAGCCTTTGCATTCCTGCTAACCATGATCTTTATATTTTTGCCCGGAATCGTGCCAAATCTATTCTTCGACTTACCAAAAACTCCTTAATTAATAGAAAATGTCAAAACGTTGCTCTTTCTAATTCTTCCCGTGACTTCTGGCAAATATCTCCTCCAATTTCACTTCAAAATTCCCTCCTCTCCTTAATCCTGACAGCAGCACCGCCGTCTCATCTATCTCTAAGACTGAATTCTTCTCTCAAACTTTCTGTTACAACTAAACTCTGGACGATTCTGGGCATATTCCTCCGACTCCTCTGACTCCTTTATGCCTGTTATTAAGATGTTCCGGAATGATGTTTTCTATGCCCTCTCTGGCCTCAACTCTCAGAAGGCTTATGGACTTGATGGAATGCCTCCTATTGTCCTTAAAAACTGTGCCTCCGTGCTGACACCTTGCCTGGTCAAACTCTTTCACCTCTGCCTATCAACATCTACCTTTCCTTCCTGCTGCAAGTACGCCTTCGCACAGCCGCTCCAATTCTTTAAACTACCGCCCTATAGCCTAACTTTCTTGTCTATCTAAAGCTTTTGAATCAATCCCTAACCGGAAGATTCAAAAGCACCTTTCCACTTCTGACCTTCTATCTGATCGCCAGTATAGGTTTCGCAAGGGGCGTTCTACTGGCGATCTTCTTGCTCTCTTAACTGATTCTTGGTCATCCTCTCTTAGGCGTTTCGGTGAAACTTTCGCAGTTGCGCTAGACATATCGAATGCATTCGATAGAGTCTGGCCCAAGTCTTTGCTTTCTAAACTGCCCTCTTACGGTTTATATCCTTCTCTCTGTTCCTTTATCTTCGGCTTCCTTCCGGCTGTTCTATCTCTGCGGTGGTAGACGGTCGCCGTTCTTCCCCTAAACCTATCAACAGTGGTGTTCCACAGGGCTCTGTCCTATCACCCACTATCTTCCTGTTCTTCATCAATGATCTTCTTTCCATAACAAGCTGTCCTATCCACTCATACGCTGACGACTCCACTCTGCATTATTCAACTTCTTTCAACAGAAGACCCTCTCAACAGGAATTACATGACTCAAGACTGGAGGCTGCAGAGCGCTTAACCTCAGACCTTGCTATTATTTCCGATTGGGGTAAAAGGAAACTTGTGTCCTTTAATGTCTCAAAAACTCCATTTCTCCACCTATCAGCTCGACATAAGCTTCCAAACACCTATCCCCTATTCTTCGATAACACCCAGCTGTCACCTTCTTCAACACTAAATATTCTTGGTCTATCCTTAGCTCAAAATCTCAACTGGAAACTTCACATCTCCTCTCTCACTAAATCAGCTTCCTCGAGGTTGGGCGTTCTGTATCGTCTCCGCCAGTTCTTCTCCCCTGCACAGTTGCTATCCATTTACGGGGGCCTTATCCGCCCTCGTATGGAGTATGCATCTCACGTTTGGGGGGGGCTCCACTCACACAGCTCTTCTGGACAGAGTGGAGTCTAAGGCTCTTCGTTTCATCAACTCTCCTCCTCTTACTGATAGTCTTCTACCTCTTAACTTCCGCCGCCATGTTGCCTCTCTCTCTATCTTCGATCGATATTTTCACTCTGACTGCTCTTCTGAACTTGCTAACTGCATGCCTTTCCCACTCCCACGGCCCCGCTGCACACGGCTTTCTACTCTTGCTCATCCCTATACTATCCAAACCCCATTATGCAAGAGTTAACCAGTATCTTCATTCCTTCATCCCTTACACTGATAAACTCTGGAACAGCCTTTCTTCGTCTGTATTTCCTCTTGCCTATGACTTGTCCTCTTTCAAGAAGAGTGTATCAAGACACCTCTCCTCCCGAAATTGACCTCTCTTTTGGCCACTCTACTATTTTTATGTTGTTGGGAGCGGCAAGTAGCGGGCTTTTTTTATACACTTTTTGTTGCCATTGAGCCGGTTCTTTTGTTGTAAAAAAAAAATATATATTTTGATCTGTCTGTTTTTTTCTCTTTGTTTATTTTTTAACTCCTCTCTCTCTCTCTCTCTCTCTCTCTCTCTCTCTCTCTCTCTCTCTTGCTCTCTTGCTCGCTTGCTACCTCGCTCTCGATCATCGTAAAAAAGTATAACTGCGTTCATGTAACATAGACTCGCGAATGAAACTCTTTGACAGGTGTTTATGAATTGCTCCTTGAATGCTGCAATCAGTCCTCTTTTGGACTTCACAGAGCGCAGATATTTCAATTATATTTTACACACACACTCTCTCGCACACACACACACACACACACACACACACACACACACACACACACACACACACACACACACTTGCATACTTGCTTAAAGTTGTCCTTCGAAACGAAGATGGAAATCGCACCACATTAGGTGCACCAACGACGTTGCTGCAGGGTGAGAGCGGAGGCCGAATTCCGAGGAGCAGATACGTCCACAGAACAGAAACGTGACCCCGTTTACCGGAGACGGAGGTGGAGGGTCCTGCCGCACATGACGACGGCGCTGCTTTTCCTTTCTATCCCTTGTTTTGGCGTCATCATGGTGTTTCGTCCCCTCCTTGACGGCAGCGCAGCAGATGGGTCGGGTGACAGCCATAATCTCACGTTCGGTTGGTGAGATGTTGAATATTTTTAGTGTGGTTTTGAGGTGGTCCTTGTGCCTTTTCTTCTGCCCCCCTGCGCTCCGTTTGCCCGTCCTTAGCTCTCCATGGAGCACCTGGTGACGGATGGGAGGCATCCGAATTGTGTGGCCAACCCACCCCAGCTGACGACCTTAAGGAATGGCCACAAGACTGGTGCAGCCGGTGCGAGCGTAGATGGCGGAGTGCGTTACTTTGTCCTTCCAGGATATTCCCAGTATGCGCTGCAAACAGGTGATATGGAATACCCAAGGTTTTATATGTGGGAGCGATGGGGAATCCAGGCTTCACAACCATAGAGCAGGGTGGAGATGCAGACGGCGTGGTAGACTTTGACATTAGTTGAAATAGTGAGGTCACGGTTGAGAAAAACGCGCTTACTCAGGCGTCCGAAAGCCGACGAAGCCATCCTCAGTCTGTTCTGGATTTCGTTTCCGAGGTCGCAGTTGGAGCTTAGAACGTATCCAAGGTAGGTAAAGCGGTCGATATTGTTCAAGATACTACTATCGATTGTTGGGGGGCGTTGGTGGATGAAAGTTGGCACGTGACCTCGGTCAAGTGGTTGCTGACTTTCAGGCCCATACGCTGATAGCTGGAGGCATAGGCACACAGACTTCTCTGCGGACCTTCAGTCGAGATTGCAGCGATGGTAGTATCGTCAGCGTGCTGAAGGTCGAGGATGTGGCACATCGATGTTTTGGTGTTGGCTTTTATCCGAAGGAGGTTGAACAGACTACCATCAAGTCTATATTTGATGGCAATGACGTCGCCCCGGTCAATCTTTTCATGTGAGATGAGCGTGACGGCGACGAGGAAGATGTTGAAGAGGACCGGAGCGAACACACAACTCTGTTTAACGCCGATGGTTAGGTTGAATGGTTACGATTCTTCACCTCCGACAGAAACCCGTGCCGAAATCCCGCCGTGAAGTGACCGCAACAGTGCAAGCAACTTTGGAGGGCAGCCACATCTGGAGGGGACGCCCCAGACTAAATCCCTGTTTACGGTGTCAAAGGCCTTGGTTAGATCTACGAAGGCCAGGAAGATATCTTTAGGCTGCTCCCTGCATTTTTATTGTAACTGTATGTCAACACAGACCATG
The DNA here is from genome assembly GCF_024679095.1 of Eriocheir sinensis. Taxonomy (NCBI): domain Eukaryota; kingdom Metazoa; phylum Arthropoda; class Malacostraca; order Decapoda; family Varunidae; genus Eriocheir; species Eriocheir sinensis. The sequence continues at coordinate 19,933,059 of NC_066529.1, read as the reverse complement.
TCGATGGTAGAACGCTTAGGTTGTAAGCCGCACTGGGATTCAGGGAGAACGTCATCCTCAACGCTCGAAAGAAGATGGTTGAGCTTAATCTTTGCGAGGACTTTTCCCGCTACAGAGAGTAGCGAGATTCCCCTGTAGGTACCGTAGTCGGCTTTGTCGCCTTTCTTTTTATATATTGTGATGATATTGGCATCTTTCCATACAGACACACCAGACTCACACACCCCAACCACCCTTCCCCACTTCCCCCGTCATCATTGCATAAATCTTATGGTACTTCGTATATTTTCAGCCTTATGGGTGGAAAGAAATCAATAAACCATTTATTATCATTATTATTATTATTATTATTATTATTATTATTATTATTATTATTATTATTTTTATTATTATTATTACTATTATTATTATCATTATTACACACCCACCCACCCACACACACACACACACACACACACACACACACACACACACACACACACACACGGACACACCCTTTCTCTTTACATCTCCCTCATAGCATCGAAGAAAATTAGCTTATGGTTTCTTCTCTCAGTTTTTCTCTATATTTTTGTTGCGCATTGTTAATTATGACTCGAGGCGGCTCACGAGTACACCGTTTCATGGTTTCTCAGAATGCTGGAGTTGTGAAGACTGCAGAGTGAACTTATGGAATTAGTATTTTGATTATCATTGAAAATTTAATCGCCTTCGACAAGAATTCTAATCTCTTCAGTAAATTGCTCCTCAGAATCTCACCATATGAATGCCAGTCAACTAAGCGCCCTTGACATTTTCCCTCATGCTGCTCACCTTACTCTGCCCCACTCTTCCTTTTCCTCTTCCATGCTCAGTTTCACCCTTACCCGCCCTAACTATTCACTCTTCCTATACTCTCCCCTCTCACTATTCCCTTTAAATTCCCCCTCTCAGTTTCTCCTATCACCCTATTCACGCCTCTCAATGCCCATCACCTTTCTCCTGTTTTATTGGGCTCTTCCACTCTCATGAATTCTTTCACCTTTCCCCATTCTCACTCATTCCCTTAGCTTTGTCCTCATATCGCTAAACCTTCTACTTGTTCGCTCATATTCATTATCTTTATCCTCTTTATCTCTTCTCAAAATACCGCCAGTGTTGCCCACTCTCCTTATTCACATTTATTCCTCACATTTCACCGCGCCGGCTACCCCATCTCATACTTCGACGCAATATTTCCATTACCCACATACTCTCTTGGATAGAGTAGAGTCTAAGGCTCTTCGTCTCATCAACCTTCCTCCTCTTACTGACAGTCTTTTACCTTATAAATTCCGCCGCCATGTTGCATTTCCTTATATCTGTTATCGTTATGTTCATGCTGACTGCTTTTCTGAACTCGTTAACTGCATGCCTTTCCCCTTCCCGCGGTTCAGCTGCTATCGACTTCCTACTCTAGTTCATCCCTATACTGTCCAAATCCCTTATGCGAGTTAACCAGCATCTTCATTCTTTTATCCCCTTCAATGGTAAACTCTGAAACAGCCTTCCTTCGTCTGTATTTCCTCCTGCCTGCGACTTAACCTCTTTCAAGACTAGAGTATCAAGACACCTCTCCAACCGAAAATGACCTCTTTTTTAACCACTCCGTATACACTTTTTTTTAAGGGGGCAGTGATTAGCGGGCTTTTTTCGCAATTATTTTTTTCTACACTTGAGCTTCTTCCTTTACTGCAAAAATATCATTTTTTTTCCCTTTAACTTTCTCTCCTTTCACAATCTCCTTTCCCTTCCCCTAATTTCCGCTTTGCATGCATGTCCTGTTCAACTTTTCTTTTTTCACCTTGCCACTAATAATATCACTTTATCAATATTAACGGCAGGTTTGGCCACTTTGAATAAGTTTCCATTTGTAAACGATTTCAATCAATTAGTTATTAAATCGGAATATGAATATTAAAAACGTAATTGTTTATATTCTATATGATAAATAAAAAAAAGTCACTGGATTGTTCTCATATGTACTACAAAGAAATAATGTCATTTGATAAAACATATTGTTAATGTAATATTACATCACAACTAGTCTTCTAAGGCTTCTCCACCATGATAGTTTCACTGAGAAAATAGTAGAGGTTCTCCAGAGGCGGAGTAAAGGAGTGTCATTATGTATCGTATCTTGTTTTTTTATATGGAATCAATCAATCACTGTCGTCTGGGGGCGCACCGCCTAGCCCACCCTATTACACAAAGCCAAGAGGTCCCTCCGGGCAAGTCCCCAGGTAGGCCCCTTTCTCATCCGAAGTACCTCCTGGCAGCATCTGTCAACTTACTAAATCCACGAACTCTGTGGCTGTCCCCTTGGCCTCCTCCACTCAGGATTATCTCTTACATAAACAACCCGATGAGTAAGGTCGGCTTATGGGTAGCGTGACACATACCTATATAAGTGTATAGCTGAAGTTGGCGATGACTGTGCGGGTAATATTATGTCGGATCAGTCTCACGGAGCAGTCGCCGGATTGACACATTCATTCCAACGATGTTCCATGATCCTGCGTAGACACTTATTACCAAGGGCATCAATCTGTCTCTCCAAGTTCCCATTTAGTGTCCATGTCTCACAGAAATAGAGGTAGAAAAGAGCAGATGCGACTTGAAGATCTTGACCTTTGTCTTTCGACACTGGTATCGACAACGCCATGTTGAACGAGTCCAAAACACCGTGAGGCAAGTCAGTCCGCCGTAAGACTTCCAGGGGAGACCCACCGTTCTTCTGAACTACGTTACCAAAATATATGATATTTTCCGAGATCTCAGTGTCCTCACCACACACATGAACAGACTGTACTCTTTTATCTATCAAGCCTCTAAATACCTGTATCTTGGTCTTGGCTCAGGAGACCTGAAGTCCCATGGGCTTCGCCTCCTCGTGCAGTGCCTCGAAAGCTATCACCAAAACCTTCAGCGACTCGGCTAGGATTACTGCATCATCGAAAAAAAATAAGATCAGTGACCAGGATATTGCCGACAGATGCTCCACAATGACTCTGGTCCACAACTCTGCCTTGTCTCAGTCCATACAAGTATTAAAAAAAGGTGAGGCATGGACACAACCCTGCCACACTTTCGCGTTCACGGGAAAGAATCTATATAAGCCTGTGAAGGAAACGAAACTGTAGGGGCCCAAGGCTGTTCCGGGCTAACAGTTTTCCTCCCGAGCCAGGTGTTTTGCTCCCCCCCCTTTCACAGTGTAGTCAGGAGGAGCGATACGCAAGATGTTAACTCCGCCTTTAATATGCACTTCAGCTCGCACAGCCCACGGGAGACAGGTAGGACGGCCGGTGTGGTAAGGCCGCTCACACAGCCCACAGGAGACAGGTAGGACGGCCGGCGTGGTGAGGCCGCTCACACAGCCCACGGGAGACAGGTAGGCAGGCCGGCGTGGTAAGGCCAGCAAGGGCGGCCCGGGTATTCGGTCTCAGGGCCAACAGCGTCTTCCCCGGGTAGACCGCGGCGGTGCTACGGCTGAGTGATGGAGGGCAGTGCCGGGCCGGGCGTAACGCGGCAGCAGCCTCGTCAGTTGGACTCGTTAGGTGGTGAAGAGGAGCCAGTGCCTAGCGAGCTGGCTCGACCGAGTCCGGGAGTCGTCTCTCGCCCTCAGCGCACCAACGTCCGAGGTTGCTTCGGATGCTGACGTCAGGGACCCCACTCGCGCCGGGTGGAGCTCGGGCAGGGCGTTCGAGGCGTTCCGCTGCGGGTAGTGTGAAGCCTCGCTCGGGATGAGTGTAGGTCGAGTGGGGTGTTCCGGAGCTATGTTGGAGTCGAAGAGTTAATAGTTGTCTTCCCTTTACAAAGCCCCCCCATCACACTTCACAGCAAACCAATTGTCCTTGCATGAAATCCCAGAGTGCCTAGGGATGCACTAAATCAAATGCCGTCTTGAGATCAACATAAGCTGCAAGCATGTTTTTACAGAAAAGGAGACAGTTCAAGGGCGTGAAAAAAAATGAAAACAATAATGAAAAAAAAAAAAGCCCGCTACTTACTGCTCCTGAATAGAGTACAGAGGAGTGGCCAAAAAGAGAGGTCAATTTCAGGAGGAGAGGTGTCCAGATACCCTCCTCTTGAAAAAGTTCAAGTCGTAGACAGGAGGAAATACAGATGAAGGAAGATTGTTCCAGAATTTACCAGCGTGAGGGATGAAAAAGTCAAGATGCTGGTTAACGCTTGCATAAGGGGTTTGGACAATAAAGGGATGAGCTTGATTAGAAAGTCGTGTGAGGCGAGGCCGTGGGAGGGGGGGAAGCATGCAGTTAGCAAGTTCAGAAGAGCAGTCAGCGTGAAAATATCGATAGAAGATAGAAAGAGAGGCAACATCGCGACGGAATTTAAGAGGTAGAAGACTATCAAAAAGAGGAGGATAGCTGATGAGACGAAGAGCCTTAGACCACTCTGTACAATAGAGCTGTGCGAGTGGAGCCCCCCCACGCGTGATATGCATACTCCATACGAGGGCGGACAAGCCCCCTGTATATGGATAGCTACTGTGCGGGGGAAAATAACTGGTGGAGACGATACAGAACGCCCAACCTCGAGGAAGCTGATTTAGTGAGAGAGATGTGTTTGGAAGATTATGTCGAGTTGATAGTTGAAGAAATTGAGTTTTTGAGGCATTGAAGGACACAAGGTTCCTTCTACCACAATCGGAAATGATAACAAGGTCTGAGGTTAAGCGTTCTGCAGCCTCCAGTCTGGAGTCATGTACTTCCTATTGGGATGGTCTTCTACTGAAAGAAGTTGAATAATGTAGAGTGGAATCGTCGGCGTATGAGTGGAAAGGACAGTTTGTTATGGAAAGAAAATCATTGATAAATAACAGGAAGAGAGTGGGTGATAGGACAGAGCCCTGTGGAACACCAGTTAACTCACTCACTCCCTTACTCACCCTCCCTTCCTACCTCTTCTACTCAACGCCTCCTTCTCTCATCCCCATACAATTCCTCCCTTTCATCCCTTCAGGAGGCTGTGGTACCATTTAGCGTTCATCTCTACGGGGAGTTCCTGACGGAGGCGCTGCTAGACTTAGAAGCGGCATACGAAGACCTTCTAAACCAGACCCAGCCCCTGCTTAGTGAGTGTTGCTGTCTGTTACCTTTCAACTCTTATCAACTTAAGCACCTTTTTACCTGCATCTCTATACCTTTCTAGATGTTAAAACTGCTACTATTATGTTGGAATTAATTTGAATATATATGTGGGAAAAGGGAAAAGTACTGGAAAACTTGAGGAAGACCATCTGCTGCTGCTGCCTTACCTTATGGGTATGCGGTGGCTGAATGGTTAGCAAGACGGCCCCGCGTTCAGGAGGACACGAGTTCAATCCCCGACCGGTGCCACTAAGCTGGGATTTTTCAGCCTCCTCCGAGTGGCTTAAAACTACCCACATGCTGTCCAGAAGACCACCTATCAACCCGGACTCTAGATTCTAGGATTAAAGATGAGCTCCGGGAGGGCAGCATGAGACAATGCAAGATGGCGCCACTATAAACACTCGCCTGCGCCAGAACGGGCTGGGCCGACCATCAGAACCCACCGGAAAGAAGCCTTGGACCGACCATCAGGATCCACCGGGAAGAAACCTACTGGCGCAATAGGCCACAACGTAAAAAGAAAAAAAAAAAAAAAAAACGAAAAGGATGAAGGAATGACTAACAACTTCTGGGCAATTATCTTACACTGTGAACCAAAAGAAGCATAGCAAGTTTTCAAGTACGAGAATACAAAAAAAAATAATAGACGAAGATTAGTGATGAATGATCATTCCCCTTGGCGTCGTAGGGGTAGCGAGATGACGCGGCCCCCGACGTATGCACCGATGAAGCTGAAGGACATTCTAAAAAATGCTGTCGGGCGGGGTTTGTCTTGTGTTTTAAAGCAACAACACAAGACAAACCTTACTAGAGAAATACTAGAAACAAACACCGAGATTATAACCTCATCGACAGATGCGAGACGCCTTCATATACTTGAGGCATTATACATCAAAGAATTGGAGCCAAACCTAAACACACAGTCAATAGACCTGCAGGCCTTACCAAGCATGAGAAGAAGTACCACATAGCCTACCGACAGCCAAGAAGGACCAAGATTGAACGGCGCAGACAGCAGGCGCACGCACACCCCGCTCGACCAATCAGAAGCGAGGACGCGAGGAACAGCAGGCCAAGCCACGCCTTAAAAGGAGCGTGCGGGTCCAGGTTCAGGCAACACATAGCTACCTGTCAGTCTCCATAAACTGACCTCTGTAAGACTTTGACCCGGACAAGGACTGACGTCCCGACTCCACACCGGCAAGAGGTGTGGGGGGCGTCCCTAGGAGCTCCTTGGGCCACAGGTAGGGTTTCACGGGAGGGTTGTTCTTGCCCTTACCAGGAGAACCCCGCTCACCGAGATTCCAGTCCCTAGATTCCCAAGATCTCAGAGCGCCGAACCCAGAAAGAGAAACTTCGACGACAGCAAGTCTGACCACGAGGCTCCCCCCAGAAAATACGACCAGAGGAAGACTTGAGTGACGCGATCAAAGTCGACCCCATAGAATACACGGTCACCCAGTGGGAAGAACACTGGACCGACTACAAGGATCCTGCAAAGGCTAAGAAAGAACGATGGAGGGAGAGGAAAGCGGGCACCAGCCACCAAACCACCACCACCGACACCATCCCTCCCCCGCAACCTACGCCCCGTACCAACACCCCGCCCACCCAGATGGCCGCACGGCCCATCGACCAGCCTCCGAAGCCTGTGACGCAGGCCCCTTCACCTGCGCCGACCAGCCATCAGCCAAGCCACTCCACCCCCGCGCAGCCCGCCCCCTACATCAAACTTTCTCCCATCCCAGGCTTCTCCAGCACCTTCCAACTCCTGCAGGACCTCCAAGCGGAACATCCCCACCTTCGCTGCAGCAAAGGGAGGCAGAGTCCGAGAGGGGATTTCTACCTCCACCCGGAAGACACAGCCACCCTGAATTCCCTAGCTGCCATCACACAGGTGAAGGGCATTCCTGTATCCCTTCAAAAGATAACCCCCCCCCACATGATACACGAAGGGGATAGTCCTCAAGTACTATCTGAACGACCTGTCGTTCCTTCTCAATCACCCCGACGTGGTAACTGCAGAGCGCTGCACTCGCAGCGACGGACAAAGGACCTCCCAGGTCCTCATCGAGGTCGACGGCCCCCTACCAAGCAGCCTTCTCTTGGGCCTAGTGGGCCTATATTTCCTGCGCCCATATACGCCGGAGCCAACGCGGTGCTACAGATGCCACTCATTTGGCCACACACAGGGGAAATGCTTCAAGAACCCAGTGTGCGAAATATGCAGTGCCCTTCACCCCACGGACGAGTGCCTCCAGAAATTCAAAAGGAAGGAAGCCATCTCTTCGAAATGTCCCAACTGCCAGGGCACCCACCATGCATGGAACAAAAGATGCCAGGAGCGCCGCCGCCTAGTTCAACAAGGCATCCAGCACCAAGCCGCCTGGGTGGAAAAGTACTTCGAGGCCCCCCCGGGCCTCGTTTGGGGGAAACAGTGGAAACAGCCCCTCCAACAGCAACCTCCTCAGCAACCCCCCCCGATTCCGGCGGACTTCCCTGCACTACAAAGCACCACAACCTCCCCCCCCTCTGCTCACCCCTCCGCCCCCACAGTCCAAGAAAACAGCGTCACCATCCCGGGAGCACCACCCCCCCAGCCTCCCAGCCCCCGATCCCTACGCCTCCGCAGCCAGAAGGGACCCTCACCCTCACGGAGTCAGCATTGAAGGGTCTCCTCAAGGGACTGGTCGTGACCATCATCCAGCTCCTCGAGCGAGACATACCGGAAACAACGTTGGACCCTGTAATCGACACGCTCTTGACGAAGTCATTCCAGCCGCCCCCTACACCGGACACACCATCGGACGACCCCAACACGTCCCTCGCAACCCCTCAACCCGAACCCGTTGCAACGATGGCTCCCAGCACGCCGGCCGAAACCCCCACCCCAACCGTGACAACTCCCCCACAGGCCACCAAGAGCGACGAACCCCAAGGGTCAACACATCTATCACAACCCCACCAGGAACCATCCGACTCGTCCAGTGGAACATGCAGGGCGCCCGAGAAAAAATCCACCTCCTCCAAGAGCCAGCTCGAGGAGAAGACGTCGACGTCTTCCTCCTCCAAGAAACCCTCTCACCGGCCACACGACCTGTCCAACTCAGAGGGTACACAGCATACAACAACCCGCGAGTCATAGGAGGATCCCGCGGCTCCTGCGTCCTCGTCAGACACGCCATCCCCTCCCAGCGAATCGAGGACCCAGCTCAATGCGGAGAGCGGGTCGACGTAGTGGCAGTCAAAATCCTTATCCGCGACACACACCTCGACCTCTACTCCATCTATAATCCAGCACAAGCACACCTCAACCTGGGTGAATTACTCACTTCGGCGGAATTGCAGCCCATACTCATAGCGGGTGATTTCAACTGCCACCACCCCATACTCGGCTCAACCTCACCTACTAACCCCGCACGGCGACATCTGGGCACCATTCTCCCCCTCCACCCAGGAGTCACCCTCCTCAACGACCCCGAACCCACACCCACCCATGGTGGAATCCTTGACCTCATGTTCATCTCCACTCCGCTCACGCCGAATGCCAACTTCACCGTGCACCCCACCCTCGCCAGCGACCGCTTTGCCACCACCTGCACCCTCCATCTTCCACTCATACCGCCAGCCCCACCTCCACCCGCACGCTGGAATGTAAAGAGAGCAGATTGGACTAAATTCCGTGAAACACTAGAATCCACCGCACATCATGACACTCCTGACCTCGACCTCCACGCAGCGCATCTCACCGCGGCTTTCCGGCCAGCGGCAGACGCTTCAATGCTCCTCTTGACACGTCCTACACGGACGTACCGCGATTACTGGTTCTGGGACGACCGGGTGGCGGAGGCGAATCAAGCCATCAACAGAGCACGGAAAATCCACGGACGACACCCTACACAAGCCAACAGAAACATCCTCACCGATGTCATCACCTACACCCGAAATGTGAAGCTCGAAGTAAGAGAGCAAAAGTGGACTGAATGGTGCAGGTCCATTGACGCCCACACCTCCCTCAAAAAGATCTGGGAAAACATCCGCCGTGTCAAGGGAAGCCCCTATCCCAGACCCCCGTCACACCCGGACCCCGCGGCAGAGGCCGATCGACTTGCCGCATCCTTTGCACAACGAACGCACGCCTCTAACCTCCCCCGGGCGACCTGCCGCAAACTCGAGGCCGAAAGGGAGAGGCGTATGACGGCCATCAACACTGCAGCAGCCAGACGAACCACCACTGACACACCCCTGAGAGCGCACGAAGTCCAAAATGCGCTTCGAACGGGTGCCGACACATCCCCTGGCTCTGACGGCATCACGCACACCATGATACGCCAAGCTGGCCTGTCAGGGCACGCTGCCCTCCTGTCTCTCTTTAGTGCTTCACTGAAAGCAGGGCGACTCCCCCACATATGGAAAGAGGCGGACATCATCCCCATCCCCAAGCCTAAGGACCCGGGCAGCTTCCGGCCAATCTCTCTACTCAGCTGCATTGGAAAGACTATGGAGCGGATCATCCTCTCCCGCCTTCAATGGGCCATAGGCACCCTACACCCTGCAATATCCGCATACACAAAGGGATCAGGCACCGTCCAGTGCCTCATCACCCTCCTCACTCAGGCCAGCTCCCAGAAAACGACGGGTGTCTTCATAGACCTGGAAAAAGCATTCGAGCTAGCGGATAAACAGGTCATACTGGCTCTCCTTGCAGGCAAAGGGGTTGGGTGCAAACTCCTCCAATGGACGCAGGACTTCCTCACTGAAAGAAAAGGGCGGGTCCTTTTCCAGGGACATCACTCTCCTTGCCACCAGCACGAGCGCGGCACCCCTCAGGGCAGCGTGTTTATTAGCCCCTTCTTTTTCAACATCTTAGTTGAAGCCCTCACCACCACCGAACTCTCCAGAGGATCCAAGCTATTGCTCTACGCGGACGACATCACCCTCCTAAACAGCAACAGGCGCAGCTTGGGGGCTGATCTGGACAAACTCTACCGGAAATGCCAGGAGCTGGGTCTCAAGGTAAACTTGAGCAAAACAAGAGCGATGACCTTTGGCGCTGCGCCACCCGACTACCCCCTCATCATTGAAGGCACCACCGTTGAGTGGACCCACTCATACCAATACCTCGGGGTCTGGATAGAGTCCAAACTGACATTTGCCCCTCAGATCCAGTACCTAAGAGAACGGCTGGACACCAGATTAGCCGTCCACCGCAGCATTGGCGGCCTGAAAGGAGGGGCCAGTCCAAAGGTCAGGAAACTGTTCTTCACCCATGGAGTACGATCTCTCCTGGATAACTGCGCACCATGCCTCGCAGCCCTTCCAGAGAAGCTGATGGCGAAGCTTGAAGCAAAGCAAATTACCGCCCTCCGCACCATTCTGGGCGCCCCCCCGTGGACAAAGACGGTGACCCTGCGAGCGGAGCTCCGCACCCCAGCACTCAAACACAGAGTGACCCAAAGCACCGCCTCGGCAATCGCCAAAATAGCACACTCACAGAAAGAATACTCTGCCCCCCGACGAGTCCTTGCTGCCGCAGCCATGGACCGACGCCTCCACCTCCGCCCCAGCTGGGTACAGGCTGCCGGAGAAACACTCCTTACAACAGGGGTACACGACCTTGTCCGCACAAAGGGCAGGGACCTCCGGCACCCAGGACACCATCGCCCCCCCCCCCCCGTGGGACCCCCCTCTCCCCGCCATCACGGGCTCCTGACTTCCACTCTCGAAGGCCCTTCAAAACCCGACCGTCCTCAGGCAGGAGGCTCTTCAACGCATCCGGCCCCTCTCCTCTGACAATGCCACAACCGTCTACACAGATGGCTCCGTCGACCCCGAAACAGGTAGGGCGGGAGCGGCGCACGTTCTCGGAGAAAACAGCACACTGACAAGGATAACTGATGGAGCCTCTTCCCTCCAGGCAGAACTTGTCGCTATCCTTGAGGCCCTCCGGCACTGCCAGCACATCAACACTCCAAGCGCGCTGATCCTCTCTGACTCGCTGGCGGCTCTCCAGACGCTCCGCAACCCCGAACCACCCGATAACGTCCAACTGATAACTGAAATCCACCACCTGGCAACCTCCATGCGTTCGACGGGAGGGAAAATCACCTTACACTGGATCCCCAGCCACGTCGGGATCCAGGGCAACGAAAGGGGCGACGCTGCCGCTAGGGAGGCAGCCCTCAAGCCGAATATCGATAAACAAGTACACCCCAGCCTCTCCATCACCACACTCCGAATCAAGGCCATCACAAACAATCTCTGGCGCGGTGATCTAACCAACGAAGTGGCCGCCGAGTCACCCTCCGCCACGTGGTATGCCCGCGCGATCGGACTCCGCCCGCTAAACATACCATCACAAACTCCTCTGCGGACGCGACTGGACCTACACCGCCTCAGGCTGGACCTCCAGAAATGTTGCGAGACACCCCTCCCGACCCCTGCCCGCACTGCACCACGCCCTCACTAACACCCCTGTTGCACTACCTGCTCGACTGCCCAGCCACAAACATACTAAGAGATGGCACGGTTCCGGAGAGAAACCAACACTCCAGACGAAATGCAGCTGCTGATATAATAGCACGCACTCCTGACGACGTACTCCTCCACCTTTGCGAGGATACGCCACCCCCCAGATAAGACCTGAGCTCACGCCCGCACGGCTGTGGGGTGCATTCAACACTCCGCAAAAGCGGACATGTTGACTCCCCATGGCCCAGGACGGCGAGCACAGCTCGACGACCCACACGATTAACTCAGCGACATCGCAATCTCTGCAGGGCTCTACACACAGCCCATCCAGTCAACGAACTGGTAAATATAAAACAACAACAACAACTGAGCTCGTCATTCACCTCTCAACAACAGAGATGAGAAGAACCCACTCCACAGCCACTGAAGAAGGGTCTAGGACCCGAAATCCGGATCTGGCAACGATGACGTATAGGCAAGTCATCTCACTCCTCAACAAAGAGAACAAGGCTTTAGTACGCGAAAAAGAGACTGTACTAAAGAAAATAATCAACGCTGAATTAGCCATCACCTTCAACGAAACATGACTCAGAGAGAATCTCCTGCCCATATATACCTCAAATATATATATATATATATATATATATATATATATATATATATATATATATATATATATATATATATATATATATATATATATATATATATATACAAAAAAAAAATTACCTTTTTTATTTATTTATATTAAGCACGAAAAAGAAGCACTACACACAACACACTGTTTCATATGAAATATATCTGGAGAGCAAATGAGTAAAAATTGGTGGGCACGCGCGAATTTAAAGTGGAAGAGATAGAGGAAGGGATGGAACAGCCGGCAAGGCATATCAAGATAAATATAGAATCCTCCTCCTCCTCTTCTGCGAAATCTTTTTCCTCTCCCTTATTCTCCTCTTCTTCCTCCTCCTCCTCGTCGTCCTTCACCTCCTCCTTTTTAAATTAACCCTTCTCATCGTCACCCTCATCTTACTTTCACCTCTCCTTCTCCTTCTCCTGCTCCTCCATTTTCTCTCGCTCCTTCCCCTGACCCACTCTCCTCCTATTCCTCCTACACTCAGAATACATGTATCTGGCAGAACACTGATTGGAGGGGATTTATGGGATCGTGACTACCGGTTTTATTTATGTTGGGACAAGAAAAAATCAGAAAAATAGTGGGATGAAAGAGTCAAAGTCACGACGATCTTGAAGAACAACGTGAAAAATGATTCATGAATTGAAAATCTGTATCATGAATCCCACTTTTTTGGTGTGTGTGTTTTTAAGACTTCTAAACAGGAAATTACTTCACAAACCTGTTCGCCAAGTTGAATTAAAGGGGGGATTTCTAACTTGTGTTTCAATACAAAAGTCATTTTACTTAAAAATTTAGGTATTCAATGTAATTGAAGCTATGCAGAGAAACATGGCCGACAGATGATTTTACACGGACATATGCATGAGCGAGCGAACAGATAATGATATATGTTGGTATGGATGAATAAGTAACAGTTTAAAAAAAAGGATAAATCTGCAAAATCTCTGGCTGGATATGTATAGCTTGAAAAAGCAAGGGGCTGTGGGAGTCTTGCCGGGTGTCGATTATTTCGACAGAGAGCAAGACCCTCGCCGCCTCTTGCTCCAAGAGGCAATCTACATACTCACAAAACAATCACACAATGAACACACAAGTCGACGATTTCCAGATCCTTCCATCATCAAAACGCTACATTTAGGTTAACAAAGAATCCAGCTAATGAGCAGTCAGCCTAGCTGGCTCCTTCCCCTCCCCCCCCCACCCACCCCAGGAGAATACTCGACCTGGTGGACCTCACCTATATATGCGGCCTCCCACGAAAGAAAATTCACAATTAGCCTGAATATAGAAGAAGCTAATCCCAAGAACTAAAACGACGTCCAGAACACTACCGCAAAATTGTGACGGGGAAAATATGATCATAACAGGCGTGTGCTCAAAAGGCTGAAACTAGCCAAAAAAGGATTTGATCCCCGCTGCGCGCCAGACACACTATGGTGTACACACCCTGAAAAGGGGTAATAACACGACTTACCTGCTCAATCACCCGTGGGGTTCTTACTTATCTCCTTATGGGGCTGGAAGGCACACACACAGGCACACAAAAGTTACTGATAAAGCGTGTACAACTATATTACACACACAATACACAAAGACACAGACAGCTCACACACCAAGCTGGCCTAAATCGTTACTCATGCGAGCACGGTACTAACCTAACCTGGCTACACAAACGATTGGCTACTTAGCTCAGTGTGGAGGGAGGGGTAGAGGCTCGTGCAATAGCCTTGCTCGAGGTGGCTGCAGTTTGTCCTTCATGCCATAGTTTTCCTCAGGCGCGTGATGATCTGCGGTCGGTGCAGCCTTCAGTGCGAGGCCGCCGCGGATCTTGACGCACGGGACTGAGGAAGGTGTGGCGGATCCCCGGATCCCCATTCCCAGCAGGAGGAAACCACGTGGTCACCAAGAGGCTGGCTGGAAGAGCGAAAGCACGGAGCCCCCGTGACCTCACCGGTCGGCGGTCAGGGAGAAAAAGCAAGAGCCGCGGCGGCGGCGAGTGACCGGGCGGGCCCCAATCTCTCCCGGACGAGATGCAAGACACTGCTGGTACGGCCAAATACACAGGCAGTTTCTGGCTGACAAAACATATAAGAACTCGAGGTTCTATAAGGTACGTCTGCCCAGATGAGGGAAGAGCTGGCAACTCTGGCCAGCCAGTCAGGCAGCGGGTCCAGCCAGTCAGCCCCCAAAGCGGTAACTCGACAAGAGAAAGAATATACACAAACTTCCTCATCAAACAGAGGGGTAACATGCTGCAGTATGCAAACACTAATGTGCACCTGCATTAAGTGGAGTGATGACTCTTGAAATCACGTTATAGCAGGTTACACAGAGGGCGACCCGCAAAAAAATGCACGCATTCGAACCTCGCCCAGGTTGCCTAGGCAACGACAAGTGGGCGCGCTCAAGGCGGGAAGCGAGGCCTGGACGGGAAGCACAAAGGAGCGAAAGAACTCTGCCTATCATCCTACCTATGCAAAATAAAACATAAAAGAACTTGTCACGGATCTAACCCGTGACAAAAATTGTACGACAAATAAAAAACGTACAAAAGAAAATTAATAAATGATATATATATATATATATATATATATATATATATATATATATATATATATATATATATATATATATATATATATATATATATATATATATATATATATATATATATATATATATATATATATATATATATATATATATATATATATATATATATATATATATATATATATATATATATATATATATATATATATATATATATATATATATATATATATATATATATATATATATATATATATATATATATATATATATATATATATCGAGTGGCTTAAAACTACCCACATGCTGTCCAGAAGACCACCTATCAACCTGGACTCTAGATTCTAGGATCAAAGATGAGCTCTGGGAGGGCAGCATGAGCCAATGCAAGATGGCGCCACTATAAACACTCGCCTGCGCCAGAACGGGCTGGGCCGACCATCAGGACCCACCGGAAAGAAGCCTTGGACCGACCATCAGGATCCACTGGGAAGAAGCCTACCGGCGCAATAGGCCGCAATGTAAAAAAAATATATATATATATATATATATATATATATATATATATATATATATATATATATATATATATATATATATATTTATTTATTTATTTATTTACAACAAAGGAGACAGCTAAAGGGCACACAAAAAGGAAACAATAATAAAAAAAAAGCCCGCTACTCGCTGCTCCTATAAAAAGAATCAAAAGAGGTGGCCGAAAGAGGTCAATTTCGGGAGGAGAGGTGTCCTGATACCCTCCTCTTGAAAGAGTTCAAGTCGTAGGCAGGAGGAAATACAGATGAAAGAAGATTGTTCCAGAGTTTACCAGCGTGAAGGATGAAAGAGTGAAAATGCTGGTTAACTCTTGCATAAAGGGTTTGTACAGTATAGGGATGAGCATGAGTAGAAAGTCGTGTGCAGAGGGGCCGCGGGAGGGGGGGAGGCATGCAGTTAGCAAGTTCAGAAGGGCAGTCAGCGTGAAAATAGCGATAGAAGATAGAAAGAGAGGCAACATCGCGACGGAATTTTAGAGGTAGAAGACTATCAGTAGGAGGAGGAGAGCTGATGAGACAAAGAGCCTTAGATTCCACTCTGTCCAGAAGAGCTGTGTGAGTGGAGCCCCCCCCAAACGTGAGATGAATACTCCATACGAGGGCGGACAAGGCCCCCGCAAATGGATAGCAATTGTGCAGGGGAGAAGAACTGGCGGAGACGATACAGAACGCACAACCTCGAGGAAGCTGATTTAGTGAGAGACGAGAAGTGAAGTTTCCAGTTGAGATTTTGAGTTAAGGATAGACCAAGAATATTTAGTGTTGAAGAAGGTGACAGCTGAGTGTTGTCGAAAAATAGGGGATAGGTGTTTGGAAGATTGTGTCGAGTTGATAGGTGGAGAAATTGAGTTTTTGAGACATTGAACGACACAAGGTTCTTTCTACCCCAATCGGAAATGATAGCAAGGTCTGAGGTTAAGCGATCTGCAGCCTCCATTCTGGAGTCGTGTACTTCCTGTTGGGATGGAGTTCTTTTGAAAGAAGTTGAATAATGCAGAGTGGAGTCGTCAGCGTACGAGTGGACAGGACAGTTTGATATGGAAAGAAGATCATTGATGAATAACAGGAAGAGAGTGGGTGATAGGACAGAGCCCTGTGGAACACCACTGTTGATAGGTTTAGGGGAAGAACAATGACCGTCTACCACCGCGGAGATAGAACGGCCGGAAAGGAAACTGGAGATAAAGGAACAGATAGAGGGATAGAATACGAAAGAGGGCAGTTTAGAAAGCAAAGACTTTTGCCAGACTCTATCGAAGGCTTTCGATATGTCTAGCGCAACTGAGAAAGTTTCACCGAAACGGCTAAGAGAGGAAGACCAAGAGTCAGTTAAGAGAGCAAAAAGATTGCCAGTAGAACGCCCCTTGCGGAACCCATACTGGCGATCGGATAGAAGGTTAGAAGTGGAAAGGTGCTTTTGAATCTTCCGGTTAAGGATTGATTCAAAAGCTTTAGATAGACAGGAAAGTAAAGCTATAGGGCGGTAGTTTGAGGGACTGGAACGGTCACCTTCTTAGGCACAGGCTGTACAAAGGCATACTTCCAGCAGGAAGGAAAGGTAGATGTTGATAGGCAGAGACGAAAGAGTTTGTCCAGGCAGGGTGTCGGCACGGAAGCACAGTTTTTAAGGACAATAGGAGGCACTCCATCAGGTCCATAAGCCTTCTGAGAGTTGAGGCCAGAGAGGGCATAGAAGACATCATTCTTAAGAATCTTAATAACAGGCATGAAAGAGTCAGAGGGGGGATGAGTAGGAGGAATATGCCCAGAATCGTCCAGGGTGGAGTTCTTACAGAAAGTTTGAGCGAAGTGTTCAGCTTTAGAGACAGATGAGACGGCAGTGCTGCCGTCAGGGTTAAGGAGAGGAGGGAAAGAGGAAGACGTGAAATTGGAGGAGATATTTTTGCCTAGATGCCAGAAGTCACGGGAAGAATTAGAAGAAGCAAGGTGTTGACATTTTCTATTAATGAAAGAAGTTTTGGTAAGTCGGAGAATAGATTTGGCACGATTCCGGGCTGAAATGTGAAGATCAAAGTTAGCGGGAGTTCGAAGGCTCTGGAACCTTTTGTGAGCTGCCTATCTTTAATAGCACGAGAACAAGCATGATTAAACCAAGGCATTTTAGCATGAGAAGTAGAGAAAGAACGTGGAATGTATGCCTTCATTCCAGAGACAATCACCTCTGTGATGCACTGGGCACACACAGAGGGGTTTCTCTCCTGGAAGCAGTAATCATTCCACGGGAAATCGGAAAAGTATATATATATATATATATATATATATATATATATATATATATATATATATATATATATATATATATATATATATGTGTGTTTTATGTGTGTGTGTGTGTGTGTGTGTGTGTGTGTGTGTGTGTGTGTGTGTGTGCAATTATATCCATGTACAGAGGTGAATTTACATATATTTATAACAGAGGAAAGGGTCGCAACCAACGCCACAGCAGGTATGGTTGTTGGTCTGCATGGCCGCGGGACGGGGTGCGTGTGTTGTTGACTTGCTTCTGCCGCTCGTTAGCCGTCTCGCCCGCGGCAGGAAAGCCAACACTGAGCAAAGATTGAGTCAGGATCGAGTGTGCGAGCAGCCAGCAACGCACCCTCAACGGGCACACACACACACACACACACACACACACACACACAGACACACACACGCTCACACTATCTCATATTATTAACATATGTTTGCCTACTGTCTGTGCCTGACAATCTCCCTTTGTGTATGTTTGTTTTTGTCTGTTTCACTACGTGAATCTCTCTCTCTCTCTCTCTCTCTCTTAAATTCTTAAAAATATTTGGAAAGGCCGGTAGGCAAATATATAGTCTAATTAATAGTCGCCGTTACATCGATATATATATATATATATATATATATATATATATATATATATATATATATATATATATATATATATATATATATATATATATATATATATATATATATATATATATATATATATATATATATATATATATATATATATATATATATATATATATATATATATATTTAAAACCGCATAGGAAACAGTTGAAATACGAAAAGACAAAAAGAGCCCACTTATCACAGTTTTTATTAAAATAAGTTTAGAAGAATTGCCAAAAGAGAGGTCAATTTTGGAAGGAGAGTTGTCTTGATAATCCTCTCTTGAAGGAGGTAAAGTCGAAGGCACGAGGAAATACAGACGAAGGTAGGCTCTTCCAGTGTAAGTTTACCATTGTAAGGGATGAGAGAATGAATATGCTGGTTAACTCTTGCATAGGGAAATTGTCAGTACAGGGATGAGCAAGGGTAGAAAGACAAGAGGTGAAGTGACATACATTTAGCAAGTTCAGAAGAGCAGTCAGCATGGAAATATTGATAGAAGATAGAATGTGTAGACTGACCCACACATGGGATGGATATTCCATACGAGGGCAGACGAGGTCCCTGAATATGGACATCATCTGGGAGTGGGAAAATAACTGGCGGAGTCGATACAGAACGCCTAACCTCGAGGAAGCTGATTTAACAGGAGGAGATGTGAAGTTTCCAGTTAAGATTTTGAGTTACGGATAGACCGAGGATGTTTAGTGTAGAAGAAAATGACAGCAGAGTGTTGTCGAAGATTAGGGGATAGTTGTTTGGAAGATTGTGCCTCGTTCGTGAGTGGAGAATTTGAATTTATGAGGCGTTGAAGGACACCAAGCTCCTCCTACCCCAATCAGTAATGATAGCAAGGTCTGAGGTTAAGCGTTCTGCAGCCACCAGTCCGGAGTCTTGTAATTCCTATTAGGAGGGTCTTTTGTTGAAAGAAGTTGAATAATGCAGAGTAGCGTCATCAGTGTACGAGTGTATTGGACAGTTTGTTGTAGAAGGAAGATGATATATGAATAACAGAAAAAGGGTGGGAGATAGGAGAGAGCCCTGTGGGACACTAATGTTGATATGTTTAGGGAAAAAACAGTGACCATCCACCACAGCTGAAATGGAACGTCTTGAAAGGAAACTGGAGATAAAGGTATAGGGAGAGGAATAAAATACTTATTTGGGTAGTTTTGAAAGGGAAGATTTTTGCAAGAGTCTGTCAAAAGCTGTCGAGATGTCTAAAGCAACAGCATTCGTTTCACAGAAACGGCCAAATGAGGATGACCAAGAGTCAGTTAAGAAAGCAAGCATATCTCCAGAAGAACCCCCCTTGCGTAACCTAGACTGGAGATCAGATAAAAGGTCAGGGAGTAGGTAGGAAGACACCTACCGAACGGGCGTGAGGTACTCCCGGTGAGGATATATGGGAAGCGAGGAGGGTGTCCTGATAACTCCTCGAACCTCCTCCTTATCAATTTCTTCAACATTCGCGGTCTTATATCTAATTTCCATTCTGTGGAACACCATCTCTCCTCCTCTAAACCTCACCTTCTCTTCCTCACCGAAACACAGGTTTCTGAGGCTACTGACAGCAATCTGTACTCTGTTTCCTCCTACTAGCTTTACCCTAAATTTCAATCCAAAGCTGGATGTTGCGCCTACGTGCACAACGACATCACTTGCTCTCGTGCCCACAACCTTGACACTTCTGAGTCAATATATATATATATATATATATATATATATATATATATATATATATATATATATATATATATATATATATATATATATATATATATATATATATATATATATATATGGGGCCTAAATTCCCCAGAGAGGACTCCCCTTCTGGTTGCCGACTTTAGAGGTGTCTTGATACCTCCTCGAACCTCATTCTTATTAATTTCTGAAACATTCGCGGTCTTCGTTCTAATTTTCATTATGTGGAAAACAATATCTCCTCCTCTAAACCTCACCTTCTCTTCCTCACCGAAACACAGGTTTCTGAGGTAACTAACAGCAATCTCTACTCTGTTCCCTCCTACTATCTTTATCCTAAATGTCAATCCAAAGCTGGATGTTGCGTCTACGTGCGCAATGACATCACTTGCTCTCGTGCCAGCGACCTTGAATCTTCAGTATTTTCCACTATGTGCTTAAGGCTTCATTGTCTTTCTATTACTAAATACATCTGTACTCTACTCAACGATCTAGAGAAGTTGGTTCAGCATCCTACACGTATTACCGACCGTCTTGGAGACAGGCCCAACATACTTGACCTCTTCCTTACCTCTAACCCTTCTGCTTACTCTGTCAAACTGTTCTCTCCGTTGGGCTTCTCCGATCACAACATTATTTCTGTATCCTGTTATATCGCTCCTGTACATTCTCTGGACCCACCGAATAGGCGATGCTTCTAGCATTTTGCTTCAGCTCGGTGAGACGACCTGAGGATGTACTTTTCCAATTTCTCGTTTAATGATTACTGCTTCCAGGAGAGAAACCCCTCTGTGTGTGCCCAGCACATCACAGAGGTGATTGTCTCGCTTGTTCTCGTGCTGTCAAAGATAGAGAGGCAACTCACAAAAGGTACCAGAGCCTTAGAACTAACGATAACCATGATCTTTACATTTCTGCCCGGAATCGTGCCAAATATATTCTTCGACTTACCAAAAGCTCTTTCATCCGTTGTAAATGTCAAAACAATGCTTTTTTTCTAATTCCTCCAATTTCACTTCTTCTTCTTTCCCTCCTCTCCTTAACCCTGACGGCACCACTGCCGTCTCATCTATCTCTAAAGCTGAATTCTTCGCTCAATCTTTCTGTAACAACTCCACTCTGGACGATTATTGGCATATTCCTCCTACCTCTGAATCCTTTATGCCTGTTATTAAGATTCGTCATAGTGATGTTTTCTGTGCCCTCTCTTGTCTCAACTCTCAGAAGGCTTATGGACCTGATGGAGTGCCTCCTATTGTTCTTAAAAACTGTGCCTCCGTGCTCACACCCTGCCTCGTCAATCACTTTCGCCTCTACCTGTCAACATCTACCTTTCCTTCCTGCTGGAAATATGCCTTCATACAGCTTGTGCCTAAGAGGGGTGACCGTTCCAATCCCTCAAACTACCACCCTATAGCTTTACTTTCCAGCCTATATAAAGCTTTTGAATTAATCTTTAACCGGAAGATTCAAAAGCACCTTTTCATTTCTGATCTTCTATCTGATCGCCAGTATGGGTTCCGCAAGGACGTTCTACTGGCGATCTTCTAACCCTCTTAACTAATTCTTGGTCATCCTCCTTTAGCTGTTTCGGTGAAACCTCCTTCCTACTCCTACCGTCTCTTCCAAAAATATTATGGATTTTCGCAGACTATTTTTCCTCCTTTTCTCTTCAACGATTATACATTTTTCACTAGTTTAGGTCTTTTCTTTTCGTTCGCCCCTAAGAGCTGCCAGTTTTTTTCCCTGCCGGAGTCTCTCTCTCTCTCTCTCTCTCTCTCTCTCTCTCTCTCTCTCTCTCTCTCTCTCTCTCTCTCCATTACCGCGATGTTCATTTTTCATCCTTGTCGCGATTACTGCGTTAAAATATTTAAAAATATTACGGTCTTTTGGTGGTAATGTCGAGGTCATTGTCCTGCAAAAATGTAAAGCTGAAAATTTCGTTGATGAAAATGGATAAAATAATTATATAATTTTATTCTGATATTAATGCCTCATTATCTCTGTCTATAAGGTTTTGTTATCGTATTTGTTTTTTTTAAGGATATTAAAAGGAAATTACATTGCGAACACTATCTCCACGTCCACCATCACCACCAGCAGCAACAGCCACTCCAGACAACAATGGTGTTTTAGAGACGTATTCCAGACTGAGTTCCTCTTTCATTTTTCCGCCTTCCGTACTTCTTTCTCCTCTTTTCGTTTCATCCGCCCACTGCTATATATGTTTGCTTCATTCCTCCTTTTCTTTTGTGCTTCCCAATTATTTCTCCTTCTATTCCTCTTCCTCTGATTACCTTACTCATCTTTAGCCTCCCCACCCTTCTTCAGCCTCCTCTCCCTCCTCCTCCTCCTCTTCCAATGTCCCTCTTTGCCTGCTTCTTGGCTCTCTCTCTCTCTCTCTCTCTCTCTCTCTCTCTCTCTCTCTCTCTCTCTCTCTCTCTCTCTCTCTCTCTCTCTCTCTCTTATTTACACCGTTACACAATAAGGGAGTAATACATCATCAATTAAGTTCACATATCACTATAGGCTAAAAGCAGCTTCATTACAACTGCCTATCTTAAGTCCTGCCCTGTGTCCTTTCACCCCCGTCGACCTGCCAATAGCCACTGGTGCGCACACTCCTTGAAGCCTTGCAGAGTCACGCCCTCAAGGTTCTGCTGCGAGGCAAGGAGCGTGTTTCACAAGCCGACGTAGGTGTTCAGGAACTGTCCCTGGTGGTGCCATGTCCTGATGCGGGCCTGAAGCAGCTGTTTGGGGGCAGACGCTACGGCCCTATTGGTGACCAGGTTCCTGCGGCGTTGCTGGTACAGTTCCTGGAGGTGAGGCTGCCTCAGTTGCTGCACTTTAAACACAACCGTCAGGCCTGCCACATCTCGCCTGTGTTGCAGCGGCTGCAGTTGTGGCTCCCATGCAGGCTGTGCTGCTTCCCCTTATCAGCCGCTCCGCTCAATCCTGCACCCTGTTCAGGTGGGCGAGGTGCATGTGTGCCGCCCCGCCCCACCCGAGGCACGCATAATCAAGGGAGGAGCGGATTTGTGACTTGTACAGCACCTCCAGCCCCCTGCCGTCGAGGAGCCACGACATTCTTCTTCGGGAAGCTAGCTTCCCTGAGGCCTCCCTGGCGAGCCGTTCTATGTGTGTCCTGAAGGTCATGTTGCTGTCGTATGTGACCCCCAGGACCTATATTTCCACTTGTTGGCTCATGGGCTTCCCGTCAAATGTCATGGGCAGGACCGAGTTTGTTCTCGTGATATAGAGGAGCTGCGTCTTATGAGTGGCAAACTTAACTTGCCACTTCGCTCCCCAGGCCGCGATGCGGCTTAATGATGTGTTCATTTGCTTCGCTGCGGTCGCCTCCTCACCCGGCCCGTAGCATTGGAACAGTGTGATGTCATCCGCATAGGCCGTAGAAGTAGGGATGATTCGCTCTCTCTCTCTCTCTCTCTCTCTCTCTCTCTCTCTCTCTCTCTCTCTCTCTCTCTCTCCGGCTGGATGAGTGTGGCAACTTTAGTTAGAGGGTTTGTGGAAAAAAAAAGGGGGGGGGGGGGTTGCTGCCAGTTTCATGCTGTTTGAGAAGAGTGGGTGGAATGGGTGGGTAGGGTGATTGGCTTCCTGCTGATGCTCCTAATGCCTTGCTGGCTTTTGTGGTTATTGCAAGTCAAAGCAGGTCCTTGGGACGTCGTGTTTTGTTGTTATTATTAGCAATAGTTGCTGTTAGTGTTTTACTGTTGCTGCTGTAGGAAGAGGTTATAACTTTCATAACAGTAATATACGTGAAAGTTTTATGAATTTAATGATAATTTTTGCCTTTATAATCGTTATTTTTCGTTGTTTTATAATATATATTTTTTTTATATAACTATATTTAGCTATTTTTCATGATATATAATTAGTGCTTTGATAATGCTTATAAGATAGTAAATAATATAAAGCTGTACCCACTAAAAGTGCTTGATTAACAAAATTAATGTCAAATGATTGATCGTATTGTGTGTGAGTATATTGCGTGTATGTATAAGATTTTTTTGTGTGTGTGTGTGTGTGTGTGTGTGTGTGTGTGTGTGTGTGTGTGTGTGTGTGTGTGTGTGTGTGTGTGTGTGTGTGTGTAATAATAATAATAATAATAATAATAATAATAATAATAATAATAATAATAATAATAATAATAATAATAATGATAATAATAAAAGGCATATTTGGGGAAGGATTGCAGCCCTAGAGTTAAAAGTATACATTGATTATGGACAAAATACATGTAGACAATGCTGATAAAAATAATAACAATAAATACAATAATATTCATAGTAATAATAATAATAATAATAATAATAATAATAATAATAATAATAATAATAATAATAATAATACAATTACTAGTAAGTAAATAAAAAAAACCATAAATATTTACAGATTCTATTCCTGAGAGTGGGTCACGTGGAGTTTATGCTGCTGACCATTACGGGCACGGCGCTGTTCTTGTAGCGGGCCGTCCGTGGCCGTATTGGTACCAGATTTTTGCAGTGTCTCATTGACTGGCGGGGACAGGAGACTGTGGGCGGGAGAAGGTTGTGGTGTTTGGGGTGGTTGAGCAGACCACTCGCACAACGCTGCAACAGGGTCGAGTGTCGCTCTTGGAGGGTGGTGTGGGTAAGGGAACGAGGTGAGGGAGGAGGACCAAGCTGTAGACGCGTGCGTGAGCTTAGGGAATATGAATGTGTTGTATACACACTCGTTAGCTCACGCTCGGAGTCCCCCAGTGGCTTGAGGAGCCGCAGGAGGTTGAGTTTGTACGTGGTGGATCTGATGAGTAGCGTGGTGTGGTCCTTCCATGTGAGCTTTTTATCTATTGTGTCCCAAAGCAGCTTGGCTGACTGAACTACCTGATTGAGACTACGGGAGGAACGACGGGGACTGAGTAGGTGATGATGTGCATCATTGTAGTTCTGGTGTCGTTGATTTACATAGATTTACATAGATTTTACATAGAAAATCAGACCACACAGACCCCATGGTCCAGACTTGGTGGTCTGTCCTTAAACCTAAGTTATTTTACATTAATCAGAAGACTCCAAAACGTTGCATTTCTACTCTAGTTGATATTAAGTTGATGGTGACTTTGTTCACCATGTGACTTTGTTGTCTGTGGTCCATTATTTTAAGCTGTGTAATAGGTCCTGGAGTTGAATAGTCAGTGTTGTCGTTGTTGAAGGTGACTCCCAGTGTAGTGCCGTCTACATATTTCCAGTGGTGGGGTGTGTGGGTCAGAGCGTCATTAATTAGGCTCAGGAAGCGCAATGGTTCCATTTTGGTGTTTTGAGGCACTCCACGAGTGAGGTGCTGAGGGCGAGAGACCACTCCCTGATAGCTCACCACCTGACTGCATTGGGAGAGGAAGTCAGCCAGCCGGGACACTATGCTGGGGTGGAGACCAAGGTTAACTGCTATGTTGGTGACTGAGGTGTGATGAACGAGGTCAAAAGACTTTCTGAAGTCTATGAATGCAAGGGGTACTAATGTTTTACGTTTTTCAAGATGTATGTGGGCAAAGTCGAGGAGGCTGATTAAGCAGTGTGAGGTGGAGGAAGTCTTCATGTTGCCGTACTGTATAGTGTCAGTAAGGGGAGCAAGGTAAGAATATGTCCATTTGAAGATGAAATCTTTACACAGGAGACTGGGAATCCGAGTGATAGAGATGGGTTTGAGAGCGTTTAATGACTGAGGGTTTGAGGTTTTAGGGACTGAGGTGACAAGCTGTTTTCCAGTCAGCGGGACACTGGCTCTGACGCAGGTAGACGTTGATAATCGAGGCAAGGGGAGTGGATAGTTCCGGGACAAACTCTTGACAAATATTGATGGGAAGGTCGACTGGTGTTGTGGAGGGTTTAGACTTAAGCTGGCACAGTGACCTGGCGACCTCAATGTCCTGAACTAGGGGGAAGGGGGACGGTGTGTGTGTGTGTGTGTGTGTGTGTGTGTGTGTGTGTGTGTGTGTAATTCACCATGGCCTGGTAAAGCGCTGAGGCGAGTGTCGACAAGTGATGCTTGCATCCTATGTCGGTCTCTTTAAGGCGTTTCATTCAGTGTATCACGATGAACTTCGGGATCTCCTGCGATTCCGCTTGATTCCTCCAAGAACAGTTGTTTTAATGACTGGCCTGTACTCTGGGACTTGAGAGTACTCTGAGTATGGGTGGGTGGGTGGGGGGGGGGGTATATCCATCTTCTTTCCTGTAAACACGGTAGTCAGGTATGGCTGTGTCCTTGCCCCATTACTTTTTAACACTTGCATGGGCTGGGTAATTGGCAGAGTTATTGAGTGATGATACTGTGGACCAAAACTCACCCCCTATGTTTGTTTGCAATAAACCGTTTAATCACTGGAGATGGTTTTCGAGGCACTGTTCGAGGATACAAAACCCCTTGGGACTTCAGGTCTCCTGGAGCTAGAAAAAGGTACAGGTGTTTAGAGGCTTACTAAATGAAATAATATAGTATGTTCAAGCGTGTGACGAGGACATTGGTATCAGGAAAATTTCCACATACCTTGATAACATATTTCAGAACATAGGTGTGTCTCATTAAAATGACTTACGGCAGATTTGTCAAAACCTTGGATATTATGGACTCACTCAACACGAGTATATGTCGTATGTTGAAAAGCAAAGATCCTGATCTTCAAATCACTTATGCTCCCTGTCTTATTCTATGGCTGTGAAACATGGACAGTGAAGAGTTGCCTTAAGAGATGGTTGATGGCTTTGGTAATACCTACACTGAATTATGAGGTATCGCTGGAAAACCTATTTGTTACACTGGCAATTACTCTGTGCTACTGGATCGAGGCTTATTACTTGCAAAACCGTGAACGCAACTCCGGCCAGTTGGGCACATAACACGCTACCCAGAAGTCGACCATGCTCACCGTGTTATTTCTGTGAGATATGATTAAGATTAAGATATTAAGGGAACGCCCAGAGTTCGTGACTGGAGCAAGTCCATATATTTTTGTGTGGGCAAGGAGACGCTACATGGCGTATACCCGGAGTGTTTGATTGATTGATGGACAAGACCACACGCACAACACACCAGTTCCCTAAGCCTGAAGGGGAAATGTTACCATTAGTGACCTGAGAGAGCCGAAAACTGTGTGTGTGTGTGTGTGTGTGTGTGTGTGTGTGTGTGTGTGTGTGTGTGTGTGTGTGCGTGCGTGTATAGATTTTTATATAGGCACTCCAGGCGCTGACGAGGGCACACAGTATGATTCACATAAGTACATAAAATGAATTGAGGAGGCACCACCAAACCCCACCATCTTCACCACACATTCTCTCTCCACAAATTCCTACGAGGCCAATTAGCTCATGGGTTTGGTGCTTCCTTCGTGACCGAAAGGTTGAGAGTCAATCCCAGCTCACGGCAGATTCTCGGTGAGAGAGTTGCCGCTCTCGTGTAATCCAAATAGCACTAAATATATATATATATATATATATATATATATATATATATATATATATATATATATATATATATATATATATATATATATATATATATATATATATATATATAGGGTCTCAGCTACCTATCTCGGGGGGATAATTTAATCACAAATTAATTCCGGCCACATATTCACTCGCTTCCCACACATTCACTTTCTCCACACGTTAGCTCTCCACAAATTCATTATTCCTACACATTCACTCCCTCACCACACATTCACTGCCTCACCACACAATTTTACACCTTCAGTCGACATCATCTTTCACTACGCATTCCCTTCATCATCACATATTTACTATCTTACCTCTAATTCACTTCCTCACCACACATTCACCTTTTCATCACACATTTACTTTCTCTCCACACATCACTCCATCACCCAACATTTACTCCCTCACCACAGCTTTTTTTTTTACAGCTAAGGCAGCGGCTCGAGGCCAAAACAAAATAGAAAAAAAAGTACAAAGAAGTTGGTTTAGCGCTGCTCCCGCAAAAGAAAATCAGAATGAGTGGCCAGAAGAGACGGGCAATTTCTGGAGGTGTCGTTATACTGCCCACTTGAAAGAGTTCAA
Organism: Eriocheir sinensis; assembly: GCF_024679095.1. Lineage (NCBI taxonomy): Eukaryota > Metazoa > Arthropoda > Malacostraca > Decapoda > Varunidae > Eriocheir > Eriocheir sinensis. Next base: position 19,905,035 of record NC_066529.1, on the reverse strand, counting down.
GTCGTAGGCAAAACAAGAAATACAGACGGAGGTAGACTATTCCCGATTTTACCAGCGAGAGGATTGAAAGAATAGAAAAGCTGGTTAAATCTTGCATAAGGTATTTGGAAGGTGCTATTTGAGTTACCTATGATGGGAAAGGGGCTTGCATGGAGACTTGCCTCGAGGAATCCCTGAGTTTGGCGTCCTAGTCCTAGTTTATTAGCTAGAGTAAAAATGCCTGTTCAGCGTGACCGCGGGATAGGTGGATGGATGCAGTTAGCAAGTTTAGAAGAGAAGTTAGCATGAAAATATCGATGGATGACAAAAAAGGGAGGCAACATTGCAGTTGACTCTAAAAGTTAGGAGACATTCACGTTTTCATTAATCCACCACACACTTTCCTTGCTCCGCCACGGACTAACATCTCCTCACAGAGTAACTGTTCCACCACACAATTCCACATTTTCACTGTCCTCCAACAAACTCAATGCCCCACGACTCACACTCACTACTCAGCCGCTCACTCGCATTGTTCCCTCCTCCAATGCATTTTCAATGACACTCCATTCATATTATTTTCGCTGTTTCACCAATTTTCGTCTACAGTTTGTCCAGTTCATTTTCACCTCGCCACCATAAACATAGTAACTATATCGCTGCTTGTTTTGTTTTGCAGTACACTTTATTTTTTTTCTCTCAGTTCTAAACTTAACAACGCATTCACCGAAATAATACACTCATTTTTTTATGCTCGTGCAGCTTATGGATTTATTTCCCTCTACTTGCACCATTTTAACATTATCTCTTTTATCTAGTTCACCAGATTTTTGTCTGCAAATCATCATTTAATCATTTATTATGCATTATTCCCCAACTATTCTGCTTATATAAATAATTGCAATTTCCTTTTTGATTGTCTCCTCTTATCAACCTTCTGCAGTACCTATTTCCGTGTCATTCCTTATGGCCAGACTCTCCATTCATGTGCTTCTCAGTGAAGTGGCAAAGCCTGTGGAAGGAAATCAGTTTGAATGCGTCTTTATATAAAGAGAAAAGCAAATGATGAAGATTATGAGCAGAGCTATGAGGCAGGTGTGACAAGCTTACCTGAACTGGGAGGAAAGGAAGAGATAATAGGACAAGGAGGAGGAGAGGGAGGAGGAGGAGGAGGAAGAAGAAGAAGAAGAGGAGAGAGGAAGAAGAGAATGGGGACGAGATGGATTTTTTTTTTTTTCACATGTGGCCTATAGCGCCGGTAGGCTATTACATTGGGGCCTGATGGTCGGCCCGAGCCCGTCACGGCGCAGGTAATTGTTTATAGTGGCGCCATTATTATTGGAGAAGACAACGAAAAAGAGGAGGAGGAAAATGGAAGACAAGAGAAAGAGGAGGAGGAGGAGGAGGAGGAGGAGGAGGAGGTGATTATGGTTCAAAATATACAGTATTAAAACGAAAAAGTAATGATACTTTTAACACACACACACACACACACACACACACACACACACACACACACACACACACACCGGTAGGAAGACACCTACCGAAACGGGCGTAAGCTACTCCCGATGAGGTATATATGGGAAGTGAGGAGGGTGCTGAAGCCCTCCAAAGACCCTTCCCATGTCCTCACGATCCGTTTCCCTACACCAGAGAGTAGTTCAGCATGCTTTCTAAAGACAGATCCTCTCTCTTTCCACACCACACTACAGTCACACAAGATACGCACCTTTTCCCAAAATTTAAAATTTAAAATGGCGCATTTATGTACTGCCTCAGAGTCCCCGCCTGGGGGGGACCAGAAATTCCCCTAGGGAGGACTCCCCTTCTGGCTGCCGACTTGAGAGGTGTCTTGATAACTCCTCAAATCTCTTTTTTTTTATCAATTTCAGCAACATTCGCGGAACACCATCTCTCCTCTAAACCTCACTTTCGAAACACAGGTTTCTGAGGCTACTGACAGCAATTTCTATTCTGCCCCCTCCTGCTATCTCTATCGTAAATTTCCATCCAAAGTTGGATGTTGCGCCTACGTGCGCAACGACATCACTTGCTCTCGTGCCCACGACCTTGACTCTTCAGAATTTTCCACCATCTGGCTAAGACTTCATTGTCATTCTATTACTAAATAGTACATCTGTGTTGTTTATCTCTCACCTAACTCTACTAACTATGTAAAATTCTTTGACTACTTGAACTCTAAAGTGGAGCACATCTTGACTCACTCTCCCTTCCCTGAAATCTCCATCCTAGGAGATTTCAATGTTCACCACCAGCTTTGGCTTTCATCCTCTTTCACTGACCAGCCTGGTGAACAAGCCTACAACTTTGCTCTCCTCAACGATCTAGAGCAGTTGGTTCAGCACCCGACACGAATTTCCGACCGTCATGGAGACAGGCCCAAAATACTAGACCTCTTCCTTACTTCTAATCCTTCTCCTTACTCTGTCAAACTGTTCTCTCTGTTGGGCTCCTCTGATCACAGCCGTATTTCTGCATCCTGTCCTATCGCTCATGTACACCCTCTGGACCTACGGAAAAGGCGATGCTTCTGGCATTTTGCTTCAGCTCGGTGGGACGACCTCAAGATGTACTTTTCCCATTTCGCGTGGAATGATTACTGTTCCCAGGAGAGAGACCCCTCTGTGTGTGAACAGCACATCACAAAAGTGATTATCTCTAGAATGGAGGCACACATTCCACGTGCTTTCTCTACTCCTCATGCTAAAAAGCCTTGGTTTAATCACGCTTGTTCTTGTGGTATCCAAGACAGAGAGGCAGCTCACAAAAGGTACCAGAGCCTTCGCACTCCTGCTGACCATGATCTGTATAATTCAGCCCGGAATCGTGCCAAAACTATTCTTCGACTTACCAAAAACTCCTTCATTAATAGAAAATGACAAAACCTTGCTTTTTCTAATTCTTCCCGTGACTTCTGGCATCTAGCTAAAAATAACTCTTCCAAATTCACTTCATCTTTCTCTCCGCTCCTTAGTCCTGACGGCAGCACCGCCGTCTCATCTATCTCTAATTCTGAACTCTTCTCTCAAACATTCTCTGAAAACTCCACTCTGGACGATTTTGGGCATATTCCTCCTACTCACCCCCCCTCTGACTCATTTATGCCAGTTATTAAGATTCTTAAGAATAATGTTTTCTATACCCTCTCTGGCCTCAATCCTCAGAATGCTTATTTACCTGATGGAGTGCCTCCTATTGTCCTTAAAAACTGTGCTTCCGTGCTGACACCCTGCTTGGTCAAACTTTTTCGCCTCTGCCTGTCAAGATCTACCTTTCCTTCCTGCTGGAAGTACGCCTTCATACAGCCTGTGCCTAAGAAGTGTGACCGTTCAAATCCCTGAAACTACGGTCCTATAGCTTTACTTTCTTGTCTATCTATAGCTTTTGAATCAATCCTTAACCGGAAGATTCAAAAGAACCTTTCCACTTCTGATCTTCTATATGATCGCCAGTATGGGTTCCGCCAGGGGCGTTCTACTATTGATCTCCTTGCCTTCCTAACTGACTCTTGGTCATCCTCTCTTAGCCGTTTCGGTGAAACCTTTGCTATTGCGCTGGACATATCAAAAGCCTCTGATAGGGTCTGCCACAAATCTTTGCTTTCCAAATTACCCTCCTACGGTTTCTATCATTCTCTCTGTATCATCATTCTCTCTCTTTATCTCCAGTTTCCTTTCTGACCGCTCCATATCTGCTGTGGTAGACGGTCACTGTTCTTCTCCTAAACCTATCAACAGTGGTGTCCTGCAGGGCTCTGTCCTATTTACCACTCTCTTTCTGTTGTTCATTGATGATATTCTTTCCAAAACGAACAGCCCTATCCTTTCCTACGACGATGACTACTCTGTAGTACTCAACTTCTTTTAATAGAAGACCCACCCAACAGGAACTAAACGATTCCCGGCTGGAGGATGCAGAATGCTTAGCCTCAGACCTTACTATTATTTCATATTGGGGCAAGAAGAACCTGGTGTCCTTCAACGCCTCAAAAACTCAGTTACTCCACCTACCCATTCGACACAATCTTCCAAACACCTATCCCCTGTTCTTCGACAGCACTCAGCTATCACCTTCTTCAACACTAAATATCATCGGTCTATCCTTAACTAGAAATCTCTTCTCTTACTATATCAGCTTCCTTGAGGCTGGGTGTTCTGTACCGTCTCCGCCAGTTCTCCCCCGCACAGATGCTTTCCATTTATAGGGTCCTTGTCCTCCCTCGTATGGAGTATGATCTCACGTGTGGGGGGCTCCACTCACTCAGCTCTCTTGGACAGAGTGGAGTCTAAGGCTCTTCGTCTCATCAGCTCTCCTCCTGTTACTGATAGTCTTCTACCTCTTAAATTCCGCCGCCATGTTGCCTCTCTTTCTATCTTATATCGATATTTTCCTGCTGACTGCTCTTCTGAACTTGCTAACTGCATGCCTCCCTCCCTCCCGCGGACACGCTGCACACGACTTTCTACTAAAGCTCATCACTTTACTGTCCAAATCCCTTACGCAAGAGTTAATCAGCACCTCCATTCTTTCATCCCCTTCACTGTTAAACTCTGGAACAGCCTTCCTTCGTCAGTATTTCCTCCTGAATATGACTTGAACTCTTTCAAGAAGTGTATCAAGACACCTCTCCACCCGAAATTGACCTCTCTTTTGGCTACTCTTTACTTTTATCTTTTATGGGAGCGGCGAGTAACGGGCTTTTTTTGTTCTCTTTTTGTTGCCCTTGAGCCGTGACCTTTGATGTAAGAAAAAAATAAACACACACACACACACACACACACACACACACACACACACACAGACACACACACACTTTCACGTGTAGCCCCTGTTCTCCTAGCAGTGAGTAGGTACGCTACGTCAGGCAAGGAGTTGTGACCTCGTTGTCGCGGTGTGTTGTGTGTGAGTGGTCTCAGTCCTATCCAAAGATCGATACTATGAGCTCTGTGCTCTTCCGTAGGAGAACGGCTGGCTGTCTCGAGCGAGACCCGCAGCAGACCAAGAGGTGAATTACACACACACACACACACACACACACACACACACACACACACACACACACACACACACACACGTCGTAAAAATAGCAAATACTAATGAAAACACAATAACCCTTAGCATAGCACGAGTGAGTTGTAATTGAAACACAAACCTAAAAGCAGAAAAGATAAATGATTGGGAAAATCGATTTTACTGAGATTCAGTGAAGATTTATGTGTCATTGAATCATGCCGAACGGGTGATTAATATGGATTGTCTTTCCTTCCCTTCACATCGTTTCCCCTCTTTCATCTTCTTCCTTTCCAATTCTTTCCGTTTCCTCTCTTGCCCTTCCCTTAATTTCCTTTGCTTTCCGTTAGCTTCCTTTTCCGTCCCTTCCTTTCCCTTCCCTTCCCTTCCCTTCCCTATCCTTCCCTGTCATTCCCTTCCCTTCCCTTCCCTTTCCTATCCTTCCCTGTCCTTCCCTTCCCTTCCCTTCCCTTTCCTATCCTTCCCTTTCCTTCCCTTCCCTTCCCTTCCCTATCCTTCCCTTTCCTTCCCTTCCCTTTCCTTCCCTTTCCTATCCATCCCTTCCCTATCCTTCCCTGTCCTTCCCTTCCCTTCCCTTTCCTTCCCTTTCCTATCCATCCCTTCCCTTCCCTTTCCAACCTTTCTCTTGCCTTTGCTTCACTTATCTTCCCATACTTTCTCGTCTTGTCACATCACTTCCATCCCGTTTCCTTCACATCACACTCCTTACCTCCCCTACTTTCCTACCTTTTCCTTTTTCAACATTACTCCATTCCCTTTCTCCTCATGATCTCTATCCATTCTTCCCTCTTTTTCTTTTTCCTTTCATCTATCCTGTACTTCTATTTACTTCTTTCCAATAAACTTTTTCCCATTAATTTTCCTTACATTTTCCTGTCTTCACTTCTCTTCCTTACCCTGTCCTTCACTCACTCTACCTTTCATTTGCTCCTCTTTCCTCTTTTTTTCTTTCCATTTCGTTCCCTTCCTTTTATTTTTTTCCTTTCCTCTTGCTTTCTGCCATTTTCAACTCCTCGTCCTTCATTTCCCTTCCAGTCTATTCTCTCCCCTTCCCTTCCCTTCATTTATCTCACCTCCTATCATTTCATTACTTTTCACGTCCTTCCTATTTTATCCTCATTAATTCATTTCCCTTTTCTCCCCATACAAATATTTATAATTTCCATCCCATTCCTTCGCTTCCCTCCTTCCTCCTCTCCTACCCTTTCCTTCTATTATTTCTTGCCTTTACTTCTACCCTCTCTTCAATTCATCCCCCCTTTCTCCCTATGCATAATCGGTTTCTTTACCCTTCCTTTCCTCTGCTTCTCTTTTGATTTATATTGCTGATTCTTCTTTTCCTTCCTTTCCCTTCCCATCCTAGTTATATCCCCTTCCTATGCACTCACTTGACTTTACCTACTTGACTTTCTCTTTTCCATCAACACTTCCTTCTTCACTCTCCTCTTCCTCTTCCTTCCATTTCCTTTCCTGCTACCTATCTAGCCTTCCCTTCCTGCTCTTCACCTTAATTTCCTTTTAATCTACTCTTTCTTAATTTTCCTTTGCCTGCATTTTCATTTATACTCCCTACCCATCATTACCTTCATTATCTTTCCCCTCCACCCCCATCATCTTCTTTGTTTTCCCTTCCCTAACTTTCCCGTCCCTTTTCCTACCTCTCCGAACACTCCTTCTTACCCTCTACTCCAAAGGAAAAAAGCACGCACTGAACGCATTGCTTTTGTATCCTTGGCTGTTTTTTTTCCCTCGCCCCTTTATCCTAAAGCAAAAATAAATAAATAAATAAATAAATAAATAAATAAAATGAAACGTACTGACCTCGTTGTTTTGGCTCTCTTCGTTTTTTTTGCACTTATTCAGCATTACTTAATCCGTTTTAGTGTGATTACCCGCGACAAACTTATAGCATTACATTGTTGATCAGCTGAGTTTTCTTTTAAGGACAACGAAAAAAAAAATTGCCATCATAATTGTCGCTACTCTTTACCTCTCCTGAGCCCTTATATCATCACCCCATCACCTTTACTATGTCCTTCTCTTTCTCATCACTCAAACCATTTATCTTTCTTATCCCAAAATTCTCCTTCCCTTCTCTTGCCTTTCCAGGTAGTCTATAAAGTACTTTTCCTCTTGTATTTCTTTGTCTTCCTTATACTTTCCACTTTCTACGCACTATCTACCTCCTATCTCTTTCCTTTCATTCTTTTTCATCTCTCCCTATACATCTTCCCCTTCAGCCTTTCCCTCCCTTTCCTCTCCATCCCCTCGTACCCAGCCTCCTTTAGCCATCATTCACTCCCTTACGCAACCCAATCCGAATCCTGTTTTTCCCATTTGCTCCACCATTGGCTTGCTTACCCCCTCTTCGCCCAGTCCTTCCCGTCCTCCCTTCCCGCCCCTTACCTCCTTTACCGCCCCTTCCCACCCCGTCATCCATTTCAGTAGATAGGATGATAAAGGCGGCAATAAATTTGATAGTCTTGATAGAGATGAAGAGTGTAATGGCCGAAGACCTCTTGCTGATGAGAGAGAGAGAGAGAGAGAGAGAGAGAGAGAGAGAGAGAGAGAGAGAGAGAGAGAGAGAGAGAGAGAGAGAGAGAGAGAGAGAGAGAGAGAGAGAGAGAGAGAGAGAGAGAGGAAGAGAAAGAGATCTTTAAAGAAAAATGGACGGGATTCTTTGTCGGAAATGGGCGACTAAATCAGTGTAATGTTGTAATTCTCATTTTTTGGCATCCTGACTTTTCATTATATTTTTTTTATTGTTTTGGTCTTTTATATCTTATGTTATTAAATATTCTATTTTAGCACAATAGCCTTTCTAGTTTATTGTTCAACGTCACTTTTTTATTGGTATTTTTTTTCTTTCTTACGTTTTTTCATGTTTATTTCTATTCCATCACCTACTTTTTTTTATCAGGCCTCCATATCACCTACACACCGCTTTCCATTTATTTTGTTCTATTTTTATTTTATTTTTTCAGTCATTTCCGTTTCCACACACAAAAAAGAAAATCAAACTCTCCTTAACAATTTCCACTCCTTTCTTCGCCGTGATTTTGTGTTTTCTGATTTTTCCTCCTCTACCAGCCACTCTTCTCGCATTTCTTCTTGTCCTCGCTCTAATAATATAGTGCCAGGGGCGTCGGTATATTGTTAGCATAGAGGGCTGCCATTACCACTTCGCTGCGTTCTTCTCCACATCCTCTAACTCTCGATTCGCCAGTTTCGTTTCTTCAAATCTGCCACAAATCCTTATACCATTTCCTTCTCTATCCACCGTCCACCTCCTCCTCCTCCTCCTTCTCCTCCTCCTCCTCCTCCTATTCCACCTCTTCCTTTTCCTCCTTCATCCAGCAGCTTATATATTCTCTTTCGTTTTGTGTTCTATGTCTTTTCGTTTCTCATATCCTTCATCTTTTCTTTCCCACTTACCTTTCTTGTTATCTTACTTCCGTCCTTTTACCTCGACAAGCCTAATTTCCGTCTCCTCTTTCTTCTCATGCTAATCATTTTTCTCCTCATTCCCCTCCACCTAATAATTTTTTTCCTTCTCTTTCTGTTTTTCTTCACTTGTTTTCTTTTTCTTACCTAATATGTTTTCTTTATGTTTCTTATTATTTCCTTTTCTTTTTCTTTTTTTCTTATTAAAAATATATTTTTCTTCTTCTTCTTTATCTTTGTCTAGATATTCATTTATCTACCTTCTCTTCTTCCTTTTCTTCTTCCTCGTAATATTTTTCCTCTTCCTCTTAATCTTTTTTCCTCTTCTTATTCCTCGTTTTTTTCCATCTTCATCTTCCCAATTATTTTTTTTTCCTGTCAGAGCACTTCTCACACTTCAGTCTCTCAACCTTCATCATCCTAGCCCCTCCTCCTCCTCCTCCTCCTCCTCCTCCTCCCCTCCCCCTCCTCCTTCTCCTCCTCGTCTAAATTTTCTCCTCACATTTCTTGTTCTCGATTCAGGTACCTCATAACAATCTTCCTCCTCTCATTATTCTTCCTCCTCTCCTCCCCCTCCCCCTCCTCTTTTTCTTCGTCCTACTCTTTCTCTAGGTTCCTTTGATGTCTTTTGCGGTAATACTTCACGGCCTCCAAGGTATGTCTTTCATTTTACACCATATTGCGATAGCCTCACGTTATTCTCAAAAGTTTTATACATATATATATATATATATATATATATATATATATATATATATATATATATATATATATATATATATATATATATATATATATATATATATATATATATATATATATATATATATATATATATATATATATATATATATATATATATATATATATATATATATTAGGTAGGAAGACACCTACCGAAACGGGCAAAAGCCACTCCCGGTGAGGTATATTCGGGAAGCGAGGTGGATGCTGCAAGCCCACCAAAGACCTTTTCCGTGTCTTCAATTTCCGTTTCCCTATTGTCTCATCAACACCAGAGAGTAGTTCAGCATGCTCTCTAAAAACAAACTCTCTTACTTTCTACGCCGCACTACATACACGCTACACGCACACCCCTTCCTCAAAATTCATCAAAATATATGATGGCTCAACACACTGCAACAACAACACACTGCCTCGGAGTCCCCGTCTGGGGGGGGGAGGGGACAACAAATGCCCCGAAAGCGGACTTCCCTTTTGGCTCTCAACCTGACAGGTGTCTTATTAGCTCCCCGAACCTTTTCTCTATTAACTTCTGCAACATTCGCGGTCTTCGTTCTAATTTCCTTTCTGTGGAACACCATCTTTCCTCCTCTAAACCTCACCTTCTTTCCTCACCGAAACACAGGTATCGGGGGCTACTGATAGTAATCTCTACTCTGTTCCCTCCTACTATCTATATCCTAAAGTCCAAGCCAAAGCTGGATGTTGCATCTACGAACGCAACATCACTTGCTCCCGTGCCCACGACCTTGACTCTTCAGAAATTTTCACCATCTGCATAAGACTTCATTGTCACTCTATTATTAAATATATATGCTCTGTTTGTCTGTCGCCTAATTCTACCAACTATGTAAAATTATTTGACTATTTGAATACCAAAGTGAAGCATATCTTGACTCACTCACCCTTCGCTGAAATCTCCATCTTAGGATACTTCAATGTTCACCACCAGCTTTAGCTTTCATCTTCTTTCACTGACCACCATGGTGAACAAGCCCACAACTTTGCTCTCCTCAATGATCTAAAGCAGTTGGTTTAGCACCTAACATGTATTCCCGACCGTCTTGGAGACAGGCCCAACATACTAGACCTCTTCCTTACCTCTAACAATTCGGCTTACTCTGTCAAACTGTTCTCACTGTTGGGCTCCTCCGATGACAACCTTATTTCAGTATTCTGTCCTATCGCTTCTGTACAACCTCTGGACCCACCGAAGAGGCGGTGCTTCTGGCATTTTGCTTCAGTTCGGTGGGACGAGCAGAGGATGTACCTTTCTGGTTTTCCGTGGAATGATTACTGCTTTCAGGAGAGAGACCCCTCTGTGTGTGGCCGGTGTATCACTGGGGTGATTGCCTCTGGATTGCAGGCACTCATTCCACGTTCATTCTATATTCCTTATGCTAAAAAGTCTTGTTTCAATCACGCTTCTTCTCGTGCTACCACAGATAAAGATACAGCACACAAAAGGTACCAGAGCCTTCGCACTCCTGCTAATCACGATCTTTACATTTCTGCCTGGAATCATGCCAAATATTTTGTTTCCCGAGTCTACAAAAACACTTTCATCAATAGAAAATGCCACAATCTTGCTTTTTCTGATTTTTCCAGAGACATCCCGTATGAAAGAGTTAACCAACATATTAATTTTTTTATCCCTTCCGCTGTTAAAGTCTAGAACAGCCTTCCTTCGTCTGTATTTCCTGCTGCCTTCTATTTTCAAGACGAGAGTATCAAAACACTTCTCCACGCGAAATTGACTTCTCTTTTGGCCTCTCGTTCTATTTTGTTGGAACAGTCTAGTGGCCTTTTTTTTTGTTTTGTTTGTTTGTTTATTGCCCTTGAGCTGCCTCTTTTGCTGTAATATATATATATATATATATATATATATATATATATATATATATATATATATATATATATATATATATATATATATATATATATATATATATATATATATATATATATATATATATATATATATATATATATATATATATATATATATATATATATATATATATATATATATATATATATATATATATATATATATATATATATATATATATATATATATATATATATATATATATATATATATATATATATATATATATATATATATATATATATATATATATATATATATATATATATATATATATATATATATATATATATATATATATATATATATATATATATATATATATATATATATATATATATATATATATATATATATATATATATATATATATATATATATATAGGTAGACAGATATGAAAATTATGATGTAATCTATCTTGATTTTAGTAAAGCGTTTGATAAAGTTCCTCACCAACGACTGTTGCTCAAATTACAGGCTCACGGAGTAGAGGGTAAAGTTTTGAACTGGGTCAAGGCGTGGCTTAGCAATGGGAAGCAAAGAGTGCAAATCAATGGTAAAAGATCTGACTGGGGATGTGTTACGAGTGGGGTCCCACAAGGTTCGGTATTAGGTCCACTTTTGTTTATTATTTTTACCAATGACTTAGATACAGGAATTAGTAGTGATGTCAGTAAGTTTGCAGATGATACCAAGATCGGTAGAGTAATTGAGTCGGATCAGGACGCTAATATTCTCCAGGATGAACTAAACATTTTATGACTGGGCGGATAAATGGCAGATGGAGTTCAATGTAGGGAAGTGCAGTATTCTGAGTGTAGGTAGGAACAACCCCTCTCATAACTATTGCTTAAATGACACTCTTATAAGCAGGTCTGGGTGCAAGAGAGATTTGGGGGTCTTAGTGAGCTCTGATCTCCGTCCAAGGGCACACTGCATTCAAGCTAGAAATCGAGCAAATAGGGTACTGGGATTTATTTCAAGGAGCGTAAGCAACAGAAGCGCCGAGGTCTTCCTCAAACTATATTTAGCATTAGTTATACCTCATCTTGACTATGCAGTTCAGTTCTGGTCACCTTACTATAGAATGGATATCAAAATGTTAGAATCGGTGCAGAGGAGGATGACTAAGATGATTCAGGGGTTGAGAAATTTGCCATACGAGGAAAGACTCAAACAGTTAAACTTGCATTCTCTAGAAAGGCGAAGGGTGCGTGGAGACATGATAAGGAACGCAACATCTCACTCTCCAATATGGAACGGGTGGCAACCCTAAGACTTTTCTAGCCTGCCCTGACTGACAGCCGTTGCCCGCTGCTGGTGGAGGCAGCAGCAAAGGGGGAGGGACGTTACGTCGCGTACTTTACCGTATTTCAGGACGACCCTTGACCAATACATAACCTTACGGACTGGTTTTGTAATTGACCGACATATGCGCTCACTACAATTTTAAAATAGTGAATTTTATCTCCTCGACTATTCAAACAGACATTTTTTTTTTAATATGGAACAAATGGCGTGCCGTATTGGTTCAAAACGGGAACGCAACATTTCATTCTCCGATACGGAACGATTCTGAATTTTAAGTAACAGGTGGCAACCGTACCCCATGACTCATGAAGTGGAGAGCGCTGGGTAGATGTCTGCGGCCAAATTATCCGTTTAAAATTTGGGTAGACTTCGACGACAGTTGACAAGGCTGCCATCAAGACAGTCGGGAAGACCGTAATGAAGACCATCGGCCAACTCTTTGGCAACTGTCGACCAGCTGGTTGGCCAAACATTTCACATACAGTCTTGCCGAGAGTCGGCGACCGTCTGCAATATTGTCGTCAAGACCGTCTGCGACGTCGTGGTTGTCGCAGATATGGTGCCATTTAAAAAAAAAATGACCGTTGATAGTAAGGTCTGAGATTCTGCGTCCTCCAGTCTGGAATCATGTAGCTCCTGTTGTGAGGGTCTTTGTATTAAAAGACGTTGAGTAGTGCAGAGTTGAGTCAACCGCATACGAGTGGATAGGACAGTTTGTTATGGAAAGATCATCAATGAACAATAGAAAGTGAGTGGGAGGTAGAACAGAGCCCCCTACGGGACACCGCTGTTGATAGGTTTAGGGGAAGAACAGTGACGGAAAGGACGGAAAGGAAACTAGAGATGAAAGTACAGAGAGGGATAGAATCCGTAGGAGGATAATTTGGAAAACAAAGATTTATGCCAGACACTATGAAAGGCTTTTGAAATGTCAATGGCAACAGCAAAAGTCTCAATGAAACGGCTAGGAGAGGATGACCAGGAGTCAGTTAAGAAAGCAAGAAGATCACCAGTAGAACGTCCCTTGCGGAACCCATACTGGCGATCAGATAGGTCAGAAGTGGATAGATGCTTAAGAATCATCCCGTTAAGGATTGATTCATTAGCTTTAGAAAGACAGTAAAATAAAGCTATAGGACGGTAGTTTAAGGTATTGGAGCGGTCACCCTTCTTAGGCACAGGCCGTATGTAGGCTTAATACCAGCAGGAAGGAAAGTTAGATGTTGAAAGGCAGAGACGAAAGAGTTTCACCAGGCAGCGTGTCAGCACAGAAGCACAGTTTTTAAGGACAATATGAAGCACTCCATCAGGCAAGAGAGACCATAGAAAACGTCATTCTTAAGAATTTTAATAACAGGCATAAAAGAGTCACAGGGGGATGAGTCCAGATTCCAGAGTCCAGAGTTAGAAAAAAGTTTGAGAGAAGAGTTCAGCCTTAGAGATAGATGAGATGGCGGTGCTGCCAGCAGGGTTAAGGACATAAGGGATTGAGGCCAGAGAGAGCATAGAAAACGTCATTCTTAAGAATCTTAATAACAGGCATAAAAGATTCAGAGGGGGGATGAGCCTAGAGCCCAGAGTCCAGAGTTAAGTTTTTAGAGAAAGTTTGAAAGAAAAGTTCAGCCCTAGAGATAGATGAGACGGCGGTGCTGCCGGCAGGGTTAAGGAGAGAAGGGAAAGATGAAAAAGTGAAATAGGAGGATATATTTTGGGCTCGATGCCAAAAGTCTCTGGAAATATTAGAAAAAGCAAGGTTTTGACACATTTACTATGAATGAAAGAGATTTGGCACAATTCCGGGCACTGGTACCTTTTGTGAGCGTCCTCTATATATCTGATAGCACAAGAACAAGCGTGATTGAACCGAGGCTTTTTGGCATGAGGGGTAGAGAAAATTTGTGGAATGTGTGCCTCCATTCCAGAGGCAATCACCTCAGTGATGCGCCGGGCACACGCAGAGGGGGCTCTCTCCTGGCTTTTGTTTCCCATTTTGAATTTTGATTTTTTTTGAAGAAATGGTGTGTGTTGCATATATATATAGTGTGGTGTCGAAAGCAAGAGAATCTGTCCACGGGATATCGGAAAGGTACATCCTCAGGTTGTTCCACCGAGCTGAAGCAAAATGCCAGAAGCACCACCTCTTCGGTGAGTCCAGAGGCTGTATAGGAGCAGTATGAGAGAATACAGCAATAAGGTTGTGATCGGAGGAGCCCAACGGACAGACAAGTTTAACAGAGTAATCCGAAGGGTTAGAGGCAAGGAAAAGATATAGTATGTCGGGCGTGTCTCCAAGACGGTCGGGAATACGTGTAGTGTGATGAACAAACTGCTCGAGATCACTGAGTTTAGCAATGTTGTTGGCTTGTTCACCAGGCGGGTCAGTGAATGAGGATGAAAGCCAAAGCTGGTGGTGAACATTGAAATCTCCTAAGATGGAGAATTGTGAGTCAAGATGTGCTGCACTTTAGAGTTGAAATAGCCAAAGAATGTTACATAGTTGGTAGAGTTAGGTGAGAGATAAACAGCACAGACGTATCTAGTAACAGAGTGACAATTAATGAAGTCTTAGCCAGATGGTGGAAAACTCTGAAGAATCAAAGTCGTTGGCACGTGAGCGAGTGATGTCAGTGCGTTCGTAGGCGCAACATCTGCAGCTTTGGATTAAAATTCCAGATATAGATAGTAGGAGGGGTCAGAGAGGAGATTGCTGTCAGTAGCCCCAGAAACCTGTGTTTCGGTGAGGAGGAGAAGGTGAAGTTTGGAGGAGGAGAGGTAGTGTTCAACAGAATTGAAATTAGAAAGTAAACCGTAAATGTTGCAGAAGTTAATATAGAAAAAGTTTGAGGAAGTAGGAAGACACCTCTCAGGTCGAGAGCCGAAAGTGATGTCCACTTTGGGGGCATTTATGGTTCGCCCCCAGATGGGGACTCCAAGGCAGAGCTTTTGTTTCCCATTTTGAATTTTGATTGTTTTTGAAGAAATGGTGTGTGTTGCATATATATAGTGTGGTGTCGAAAGCAAGATAATCTGTCTTTAGAGAGCATGCTGAACTACTCTCTGGTGTTAATAAGACAATAGGGAAACGGAAATTGAGGACACAGGAAGGGTCTTTGGTGGGCTTGCAGCACCCACCTTACTTCCCGCTTCACTGGGAGTAGTTTACGCTCGTTTCGGTAGGTGTCTACCTACCTACTCTCTGGCTAATTCCAATCCAACACCAATTAGATGCACCCATAATGAAGTGCAGAGCCTTAATTTGACCAGCTTTCAGCTTGACCAAGAGTTGGTGAGTGAGGGAGCACAAATATGGTGGGTTATAATTAATCTCCGAAAGTATGACATGGTCAGAGAAATCCCTCAATACGTGGTATGAGGACCCAGCACTACGACCTGAGAGCACCCGAAGAATGTTGGTACGGGCTACCGGCCACTATCGCAAGTACAATACCTGTGTCTCAAATCTTTGGTGGCTTTCCAGCCTTCTGCCCCGGTATTGGTGAGTGGCAGCGACGGGAGCTGGTCGCCATCGAAAGAGATTGCCCTTTCGGAATGCCGTCTCCCGAACACCGTGACCCTGATCCTATTGATGTTGACCTTTAGCCTAAACTCACCACACCTCTCCCCCAAGCATGGGAGTGCTAGATATCCAGTTCAAAGCACTCCCACCTCTGGAACACGAGAGCAAGGTCATCTGCGTAGTAGAACAGCCTGACCCACCGACCATAATCAACGTCCATTAGGCCCTCCATCAGGACCTTGAAGAGGAAGGGGCTCAAGATGCTGCCTTGAAGAGGGTCATGCGCATGGCCGTCAATACTTCTCAGAAACGGACGCTCGCTCTTCAACCCTAGAAATCCTTCACCAAAGAGAGCAGAGACACCTCCGGGCACCTATGCGTGCAAGGGCTGTCAGGATACCTAGGGGGTTCACAAGCTCGAAAGCCTTTTCCATGGCTTGGGAATCTGCTGTACTGTGACTGTTTTCCACATATTTGATAGGAGCCCCTGCTCTGAAGAGAGATGTCAGAGGTCATGCACATACCTCTCTCCCAGTCAGTCCCGCGTGGGATGACATGGAGTAGATGAATCCGTATCTGTGTTTTCACCTCGTCTTCCCTCACCGATATCTCGTCGAACAGGGCTGACTGGTGAGACTGGTGGAGGCGAGACACGGCATGCAATCTAGCCCACATCTCTTCTAAGGAAGAGTGGAAGTTAAGACTATGGCACCACTGGACTTAGGCCTCGTCCTGCAACTGTTGTTTAACGGTTGTTTTACAGGTAACGATGGTTAGGGAAGGTGGGATGGCCGTGTTGAGACGGTGGTTCATCTTTTTCACACGGTCACCGAACTTTCAGCGGTCCTTGTAGTGTCGACTGGGACACCTGGTGAGGGGAATGGTGGCTCTGGCAGCAGTATGGCAGGCTTCGATGAATGCCTCTCAAAGTCATCGATATGTTGATTAGCTGGAAGAGGGTTGAGGGTAGGTTTTGTTGTAAGGGTGAAAGCTCACTGGTCTGCCTCTTTTGTATTGAAGCAAGGAGGAGGCAGTGATGGCGGAGGTAGGGTGCCTAGAAGGCGGCAAGGTTGATGAGTGGTATGGCCATTATGCTAAAGACGATGCGTCCTCATGTATGCGTTACCTGCGACAGGTCTTTGAGCAGGGAGACTTCCCAGGTCTCTGCAAGCGTCTCTGTATCTACCTCTATATATAAGCCAAACTCAGGTATAAAATCATTTTGCATGGGCGGTGCCCACCCGCCAAATGTTCTGGCCATACATAACCTTGGATATATCTATTGCTTTTTTTTCAAAGAAATACCTATTAACATTGTATAAACTTTCTTTCTCCCGTCTATGGAGCATAGAAGACCGAGTCGGAATAACTGGCATCGTGGGTGGAGGTCAGAGAGGAAATGATAAGGTGTCTTTGACCACTGGCGACGTCGGAAAGCAACTCTGTCGCGTGTTATTTTTTTTTAGACGTTTTCGCCTATGGTGCCGGCAGGCTTTGTTGGTAGGGCCTGATGGTAGGCCCCAGCCCGTTGTGGCGCAGGCAAATGTTTATAGTGGCGCCATCTTACATTCACTCATGCCCTGGAGCTCATCTTTGATCCTATAATCTAGAGTCGGGATTGAGGGGTGGTCTTCTAGACAGCATGGGGGTAGTCTTAAGTCACTCGGCGGTGACTGAAAAATCCAAGCTTGTGACACGGGGCAGAGCGCAAACCGGCGTCGTCCTGGACATGGCACCGTCACAATATCCCCTCAGCCACCGTCTCCGCACAGCTCACTTATATTCTCATAAAAAAGTTACACATTTAGAGCACTATGTAGCTGTATTCATTAGTAAATACTGAATATCTAATACACAATCTCGAATAGTAATGGCTGCCATATGAGAGAGAAAGAAAAATGATGAGGGGATGATGATGCAGTGCCGGGGAGAAACGCGAGCCCCACCCAAACGGACTCCATATTTAAGTCTGACTATAATATCCATCACGGTCTATTTATATAATCGCTGATTATAATTATTAAGTAGCCCTGGGGCTGAATTCCACCGAACGAAGTACGATATATATATATATATATATATATATATATATATATTTATATATATATATATATATATATATATATATATATATATATATATATATATATATATATATATAAAATAATTATAATTATAATAATTATAAGAATAAGAATAGGAATAATAATAATAAGAAGAAGAAGAAGAAGTAAAAAAAAATAAAGAAAAGAAGAAGAAGAAGGAGAGGAAGGATACTAGTATTATTATAATAATAATAATATTTATTATTATTATTATTATTATTATTATTATTATTATTATTATTATTATATTGATATAGAATAGAAGCAGGCCTATCCTGTTCAGTAACGCAGCGCACTCATCCCGTACCCTATGTTCATGAATTATAATTCTTTCTATGGACGCGCCAAACCTGAGGGCGGGATGGTGCCCCCTTATTCCCAGTCTTTCCACATTTTGCCATGTGTGACATCCCTGTAGGTCTGGGTGGCAAGGATGAGCGATGCCGTAGACGAGTGCTACGCCTAGCAACTCATCTATTTGGCCACTTACTCCAGCCAAGACAGGCGGCCTCTCCTGGCTCAGAAAAGTCAATCGACTAGTCTGCCTGAACATGAGCAATGTGGCACAGAGAGAGAGAGAGAGAGAGAGAGAGAGAGAGAGATTTTATGGTTGTGGGGAAGATGGTAATTCTTTAAGTGCCTCCGTTTCACTTTTATGTATATTCATTCACTGCATTTAATCGTTTGCAGCCCTGACCCTTCTCGTTTTTGTTTTTTTTTCAATCTGCGTTTTTCTATATTCTTTTTATTTCATTATATGCTTCATCATTTTTTTCTACTATGCATATTATATTTTCTCTTTGAATATATGTCTATAAGTCTTTTCTTTTGTGTACGTATTTTCTTTGTAATTGTTGAATGACTTTTTTTTTTTCTTTGTGTGTGTGTGTGTGTGTGTGTGTGTGTGTGTGTGTGTGTGTGTGTGTGTGTATTTATTTACTTTTTTGCATATATTTTCCCATGTTTTTTTTCTGTTTCGTAGAACCTTCTCCTGTGATGAATTGCTTTTCCCTCCTGAATTTTAGAGATTCGGAATAGTCACTTGCTTGATTGCTGGCCGTATCATCAATGGACCGATCAAGATTTTTCTCGCATTCTTATTAATTTTCATCATCTATTCATTTTGCATTACTTTTCTCTTCCTCCACTATCTCCTCTTTTTTATACGCTTTCCAATCTTTATTTTCCTTTTCTCCATTCCGTTTGCCAATTTGACTGCGAATTTCTTTCTCATTCCCCGAATTTTTTTCCTTCCATCTTATTGTCATTGTTTTTTCTTCCTGTTTCCCTCCAATCTGGCTCTTCTCATTTTTTCATGATGTTTTCTTAGTTCACTTTAGTCCACCTCTATCCCTGCCTAGTGTTATCAGTACACCAATTCTTCTGTCATTCTCATCGCTTAACCCCCCTCATCTACCAAAGCCCATCCTTCCCTCATCCTACTCTTCTTCCTTTCTTCATTTATTTCTCCTTGTTGTACTGTTTTAAACCTTCCCTCCTTCTTTTGTTTATTTCTCTTCATTCTTCTTTTTTTCTCTTCTTCCTTTTCTCCCTTCTTCCATCAAAATAGTTAATGTCGACAGAAACCCATTGAACCACAAAATTAACTCTTTACCACCTCCTCGTCCTGGCCTATCTCCAATTCTTTCGCCCAACCAAGAAGTTTTTTCTCCTTTTTAGGCTTAGTTTTGTTTTATATGAACTTGCACTTTTAATTCTCTAGAGACTTTCAGTTATCGGGTGAATACTTTTCTTTATCAACATACTGTAAAAGTATTTTTGCGTAAGAAGCTTTTTTATATAAATTTCACTTTTTTTCCCTACAACATTTTTTTTTTGTCAGATCGTTTTTTTTTTATGATCTTTAGACTCCTTCCAAAAGATTCAAAGTGTTTTAATGTAATGGAATATTATACTAATATAATAAAAATGTAAAAATATCGTGGTCGAGGTAGGAGAGCATGCGAACACACCCACCCCCTTTTCTGGGGGGCCCCCAGGGTGGTGCAGACGTGACACAAGCTCATCGACCCAGGCCCAAAATTAAGCTCCGGTGGGATCTCCGTTAGGGTGCCTGAAACACTGTGAGCCTCTCGGATGGTCATCGACTACCCCATTTGTCAACTGAATTCAAGAGGTTGAGAGTCGACGTAATGAGGGCTCACCGTGATGAGGCAGTGAAGACTCAGTATCGGGGATCATACCATCTACTGGACAGAGCGATGGTATTCGTCTCAAGGGAGTGGGGCTCGGGGTGATAAAGGGTCATCACAAAGGATCCTAACCCTTCTGAGGAGGGATAAGGAGAGGCATGGCAGACGTCTCGCTGAGGATGTCGAGGGCTGTCTAAATGCAAACGACTTTAGACCTGCCTTCCGAGCAATGAAGAAGCGCCGCTCCAAATCGACATCTCAGACGAGTACTATCCGAAAGGATGATAAGCAAATAGTATCGGATGCGGATGGGTGCTGGCTTGTAGGGCCAAGTAACCTGAACAGGTGTAAACGGCAGAGCCCCAGAACGGACACACCCTCTTGTTGATTTGTAGAAGATGGCTCCTGATCCACAAACAGACGAATCTCTACACACTTTGGAGGAGGTGAGAGAGGCTGAGGTAGTCAATTAAATGGAAGAAAGGCACTTGGGGTCTGCAATATCAGTGCAGAAATGCTAAGGGCTAGTGGTGAAGCCATGGTCCATGGGGTGCATGCCTCCCTGCCGTCCGGTACCATTCTTCTTGGTTGGAAAAAGGGTTGGCTGTCCCGACATCTAAAGTAAAGGGAGACAGACAGGACTGGAAAATTTACCGTTTTATTACACTGCATAGTGTGCCGGACACAGTGCTCGCTCATATGCGATTCCATCATATTTTCTAAAGTATCTAAGACATGAGCAAATCTGGGCTTACGCACGATAAGTCAACGATAGGCCGGATTCTAGCACTTCCTTGTGGAAAGCAGATTTGAGTTTCGGCAGCCTATGTCGATCTCAAGAAGGCAATTGACTCAGTGAATCGTGAGGCACTCTGCAAGGATTATTGACCAGATGACTAGCTCTTACTCTGCGACTGATGGCCATATTCCTAGTCCTTTATAAATGCAAATACCTCGATGGAAATACCACTGTGGTCATTGTGAATGCAATATATTTGCTTTCTTTTGCTGACATACGTCATCAGTGGGTAGAGCCTCACACATTGGAATAGCAGATTACCAACGTAATCGCAAAGAAATACTTTAAATAACGATTGATAGTCATTTGGTTTATTCATGTTAGTTTTTCATCTACATCAGTAGCTGAAATCAATTTAATTGGTTTATACCCACATGTAGTGTTAAGTATATGAATGTGGTGGTTTTGTGAGTTGTATCGAAACCGGTAACTCAGTAGCCCTGTCACAACACAGCTGACATCTCAGTGGCAGTAACTTACGCAGAAGGTACCGTCCACAAACAACATTACTACGTTTAGCACTGCTTCAATTTCCAGTTTTCATGGTAACCTGGTGCAACATTGAATACAGACTTGTTAATGCTCATACATACAAAGTCACTGATTTTGAAGTGGTGACAAAAAGTCAAAGTTGGAGAATCTTTTTATTATGAGCGTCCTTAGACGAATGCACTGCAAAATAAAGTAGAAAGGGGCATCCATAAACATTTAATTTATATTACGGCATTTACTGAGTACCAAATTTGGGTGTATCAATCTCGCCTCAGACGAAATTTTTACCAAGGAATAAATTAAATATGAGGCATCTCGGTAACCGTCCTATATCCCAGGGCATGACCCTCGTGGCGCCACTCTTAAAAGGCAAGCGATGAAGGGCTTGCATAGCTACTTCTCAACATAGCTAAATTTAAAACATAGACTTTAGTGATTTAAATGAGTGGCTGTATTCAAATATGCTCTAATAAGGAATGGTTCAGGCGCCGGGGGCAGAAAGACGTACCCCTGGAAGCATTAGGGAACAGGCTGTAACGCGACGCGTCTTTTAAGAAAGCAACAAACTTAGTTACCAGCTTGCGTGCATCGATTAAAAAAATACTATAGTAGATTATGTGACATGTGTAAGACATTGAGTGGATACTTTTATCCATGTATTTTATTTTGTTTCCTGTAAAGTAACTTTCGCATGGGGGAAGGCATGCGACGATAGTATGGCATTGTTCCAGTGACGGCGACGACCAGGAATACCAACAGCGATCGCAAATGCAAAGGACTAGGAATATGGCCATAAGAGTGATGTGAAGTGTTGGGTGGCGTTTCCAGCTTCTTCCATGTGAATTCAGGAGTGCGGCAGAGGTGCACCCTTGCTCCATCACTTTACACCACTTGCATGACGAGGGTAATAGGCCAAGTTGTTGATCAAATTCGCTGCGGAACATTTATTAGCGACATCAAGGTCACTGGCCTTGCTGACGATGCTGTACTGCTCGCAGAATCGCTGAAAGTTCTGGTGATGGCCCAGGATATGTTGCATAAGGAGGCCAAGCCACAAGGAAAAAAGGTCTTCTGGGTCATGACCACGTCTGGTGTAGTATTGGGATGCTTACTGGATGATGCAGATAAGTTCGTTCATGCATGTGGTGAAGGCATCGAGGTCACCAAAAGTATCGCATACCTTGGTAGCGTAATAAATAACAATGGTGAATAGTACCGACGGTTTGTCCCACTGGAATTTGGACTCGCTCAACAAGAATCTATAGCGTTGTCAATTTATGTGCAGCTGGACAAAGATTCGAATATCTGGCTGAGTGGTAGCGTGCGGGCTCCACATTCATCGCGTGATGGACGACGCGGGTTCGAATCCCTACGCTACCACCAGGGATTTTTCAGTCACCGCCGAGTGGCCTAAGACTACCCACATGCTGTCCTGAAGCCCACCCATCAACCCGGACTCTAGAGGAAGCCGTCCAAGTGAATCAAGAACAAGTTCCGGGGGGCAGCATGAGCCAAGAAAAGATGGCACCACTATAAAACACTTGCCTGTGCCATGACGGGCTGGGGCCGACTACCACCCCGGCCCCACAAGACAGCCTACCGTCGCTATAGGCTGACACGTAATATATATATATATATATATATATATATATATATATATATATATATATATATATATATATATATATATATATATATATATATATATATATATATATATATATATATATATATATATATATATATATATATATATATATATATATATATATATATATATATATATATATATATATATATATATATATATATATATATATATATATATATATATATATATATATATATATATATATATATATATATATATATATATATATATATATATATATATATATATATATATATATATATATATATATATATATATATATATATATATATATATATATATATATACACATACATACCTACATACATATATCATCTTACGGGCCCTTTAACCAATTGGAGTTGTAAAATTTAATCGATAATACTTTTCATAGTTTACTTATGATAATAAAACGGCAGTACAGCAAACGTTAATACTTTTACTTGTAAAGGTACGAAAAATTACAAAATGTGTATCATAAATGAAGTTCTTGGAACATTTTCAACTTAAATGTCATTAGAAAACTACTGTAAACATTCATTGTAATATATTCGTCCTATGATCATGTTAGCTATTTAAGAAACATGGAAACACAATTTATCCTTCAATATCGTAGGCTTGCGTAAACACAAGTTTTACAATGTACTTCTATCCTATCCTGTGATTCCTTCAAGTAAAAGTATCCTGACATATTACCGTGACGTCTATATTATGACTTTGTAAAATTGTAGAGCTTTAACTTTTTGAAGAGGATTGGGCATGTATAGGATCAACGGCCATAGGACAACCACACGCACCTGAACATATATTTTTTTTCAATATTTTCAACTGTCCTTATGTGTTCGTTAACAAAAGTATATTTTTTTCAAGTTCCTACTAATTCTTTTTTTTCTGAAACCTTTGTGTTCACGATCTGAAGATTACTTTATCCATATTTCAAGATTTTTTCTGAGAGACCAAGTTTGTTCCCATAAGCTCCCGTTTTCTCGGAGACTCTGGTAAAATGCGCCTCCACTTACCTTCCCTGCCCCTACTCCCCTGCTCCCTCTTTCTGCTAAATCCCTCTTCTGTGCCTCTCGTATCGGCCTAGCGAGGCTCACGTGTGTGTGTGGGGGGAGAGAGAGAGAGAGATAGAGAGAGAGAGAGAGAGAGAGAGAGAGAGAGAGAGAGAGAGAGAGAGAGAGAGAGAATATTCTTATCATGTTTTCTTCTGAATGATGATGAGGATGAGAATGATCGTAGTACTTATTTTACCATGGTTTGTGATGGGTGGATGATTGAGGGAGGAGTAGCGGTTGGGACGGGTGAATCAGCGGGTGGGTAGCGAGTGGCTGGCGAGGATATGGTAGACAAGCGCGATTGTGGGTTAGTGGTTGTTCGGTAAACAAGTACAAGTAATGGGTGAGTGGTGATTGGTGATTGAATGGCCGATAGCGGCTGGTAGCGTTTGGTTGTCTAGCGGATATAGAGGAGATTGCGAATATGAGCAAGTATTAGCATTTTGCAGAGGCTGCTGTACTTCTAGCGGAATCGCTAGAGGTCCTGATGCTGCATGAAGAGGCGTGTAGACTAGAGACTTGTTGGATGACACATTTCATTCTGTCCATTTATGTGGTGAGGATATTAAGGTCATTAAAAGTTTCACATACCTTTGTACCGTAGTGTATAACAATGGTGGGTCTTGCCAGGAAGTCAATCGGCGGATTGGCCCGACCCACGGTGATGTGGACTCCCTTTATACTCTTAACTCCCCACCATTCCCTCAAGCCCTTCTCCTCTCTCCCCCGTTTCTGCCTACACCCTCTCCACCACAAATGTTGCACCTCATACCAACACGAGTATATGGCGTTGTCGATACCTATGCAGGCGGACAAAGACTAGAATATTTATGTCACTTGTTCTCCCTGTTTTACTGAATGTCTGTGAGATACGGGCACTGAATAGTGACTTGAAGAGGCGTGTCAGTGCCTTGGTACTAAGTGCCTTTGCAGGATCATGGCTATAGCGCTGGAATGACTTCACAGCAAACCATGGACTACTTCATGAAACTGGATCGAAGCTTGTTACTAGTTCAGTCCGTGAATACCAACCCCGGTTATATGGGCACGTTTCACGCTTCCCGGACGTCGATCTTGCTCATAGGGTTGTTTAGTAACGAGACAACTATGAGCGGAGAGGCCAACTGGATGCTTACGTAACTCATGGCCGGAGCAAGTTGAGCGATCCTAGTAAGAGTGCTTTAAAATGGGAGAGGTTAACTGAGATGTGCTTGCACGGGACCGTCGGGGGTGAAGGTGGCGGTTGAGTGAAGTAAAGCACCTCCTGGCGTAGCGGTTGGGTGAATGTCATTTAGAGGGTAAAAGGCGAAAGGGATGGTTGTGTTGCTCTTGGATGTGACTGTAGGTGGGTGATAAGCGGGTGGGTGATGGAATAGCTTCTGAAGTATGGGTTGGTAAAGCTATATAGTAGTGGAGACGGATGACTGCTAGGAGATTGGTGGCTGTTATTGATGGCATCAGTAAAACATATATTCAAAACAAAAAGACAGGGTCAGGCGTTCTGCATATTTAGGAAAAGAAAACATAATGGAATCTGCTCTAATACTTTTTTCATAGAGATCATACCAAGAAAGACACATCGATAAAGGTACGGAGGCTAATATAAAAAGTCTTGAAGACCTGGGCAATCTGGGCAATCTTCTGCCACAAAGTGATGGATGAAAACTGCCAGCGTCCTTCGGCAGAACTCGTATCTAAACCCTCGAGTTCACCACACCCATCAGCCATCGCCTCCCCACTCCAGATCTCCCCCCAAAATTGTAAAATTATAGAAATGTAAAACAAAATGCGATAGCAAAGTCAAGCTTTACCCTATAAAGGAAGAAATACATATTAAAAATCCAAATAATAAAAAAAGTCTTAATCAAAACCTCTCCTAGTTACATGAAGGAGAGAGGACGAGGTGATAACAGTTTGCAGGGGACGCGTGTCGAAGAGGTGCACTTCATCTGCATCGACAAAGAGGCTCATTATTGTCACCCTGCAAACAGGTGGGGGCAACCGACACGTGGCATTGGAGGCAGCGGTGCGTGTCCCCGACACTGTGTAGGACGAATTAGGGAGTGCGGGAACCAGACAGATGTGTAGGAGGTTTGATGAAAAGGAGGAGGACGAAAACGACGAGAATGCAGGGAGGAGGATAAGGAGGAGGAGGAGGAGTTGGAGGAGGAGGACGAGGAGGAGGAGCAGGAGGAAAACCTGGAAACATGGACTAACAGGCAGCAGAAAGCCAATTTAATCAATCCGTTTGCCATAGGAGTGGCTTGCAGGGAAGGATTAAAGCACAAGGAGGAGGACGAAAACGACGAGAATGCAGGGAGGAGGATAAGGAGGAGGAGGAGGAGTTGGAGGAGGAGGACAAGGAGGACGAGGAGGAGGAGGAGCAGGAGGAGGAGGAAAACCTGGAAACATGGACTAGCAGGCAGCAGAAAGCCAATTTAATCAATCCGTTTGCCATAGGAGTGGCTTGCAGGGAAGGATTAAAGCACAAGGAGGAGGAGGAGGATCAGGTGGAAATGGAGGAGGAGCAGAAGGAGAAAGAGGAGGAGGAGGAAGAGGAGGAAAAAAAGGAGGAGGAGGAGGGAGAAGAGAAAGAGGAAGACGAAAGCGAAGAAAAGGAACATAAGAACACAAGAGCTTGAGGAGTCTGCATAATGCCAGTAGTCCTATAAATGTCCTCTCCTGTAAACCTAACCCGTCCTAACTTCACTATTATTCATTTTATCTAACTTTTTCTTGAATGTATGTATCGTATTGACACGACTGCGACAATACGACTGCCAAGCTTTTTCCACTAGTTCCCAGATTCATCAAATCCTTCATCCATTTAGTGTTTCGATTAAGTGTCCTCTGACCCTTCTTCTTTCTCGAGACAGAAAATTAAAATATTAAAGGCAATTTTCTCATCCCGTGAATATTTTTTTAGTATCTTTCTCTTTATATATATATATATATATATATATATATATATATATATATATATATATATATATATATATATATATATATTACATTTCCGCCTATGGCGCCAGTAGGCTTCTTGGTAAGGCTTGATAGTCGGCCCCAACCAGTTGGGGAGCAGGCAAGTGTTTATAGGGGCGTCATCCTGCTTGTCTCATGCTGCCCCCCGGAACTCATCACTGACCCTCTGTTTTAGAAAGAGAACCTAGAATTCGGGTTGATATGTGGTCTCCTGAACAGCATGTGGGTAGTCTTAGGCCTCTCGGCGATGACTGAAAAATTCCAGCAAGTGGCACCGGGCGGAATGTGAACCCGTGTCCTCCACGTCGATCCCGGCGGCGTGCCGTCACGCTAACCACTCAAGTTACCGCCTCCCCTCAATGCACAGATTCTAACATTTTGATGTTCATTCTATAGTAAGGAGACTAGAATGAAATCGTCTAATCGATTTGAGGTGTAGCTAATACTAAATACGCATGAAGATGGCTTCATCGCTTCTTCTGCTTACAATCTTTAAAATGAAACCCAGTATCATGTTTACCCGATAAAAATCCTGAATGCATCGAGCCCTTGAGCAGAAGTCAGGGCTCACTAAGTCTCCTATACCCCTCTTACATCTAGACTTATTTAGGGGAGCGTTATTTGAGGAATAATCATGCAAAAGGATATTCCTGCCTTCATTAATATTTTCATCTACTACATTTCCCAGCATTGGACGAAATCTGCCGCTTCTCTGCCCAGTCATAATATGTGTCGGAACACTAGCGTCCTGATCTGATTCAGTTGCTCAGCCCATCTTTGCATCATCTTTTCTTTTTCTTATGCGCTACCTATAGCTGCGGTAGGTGAATGCAGCTGGCTCATTGGTGGAGCAGACGAATTTTGTTTTGCGTGGCTGGCGTGTAATATGGCTCTTGCTCGTTTAATTAAGTCGTGCGTAATCTTCCGCTACTCGGCGATGGTTGAAAATTATTAGTATCTTGTGGTGGGACTTGAAACTGGGCCCTCGGGATCATCACGTTCGCGCGCTGACCACTCGGCCACCGTCTCGCCAAACGTAAACAACTTATAATTCCTGTGTCAAAACCATTGATCTAAATGTTAAATAGCAGTGGACCTAATACCGAACCCCGTGGGACCCCATATGTAATAAGTACTAATCCCCTCTTCAAAGCGTTTAAGTCGTCGGCAGAAATAAATAAATAGGAAGGCTCTTCTAGAATTTATCTGTAAAAACAATAAGATATTGAAGATGCTACCCTTGCTTGAGAGATTTGAATATCACAAGTCAGGATAAAAATATTGATAGGAGGTAGAAAGTGAGGCAGCACGGATGCAGACACCACCAAACGCCTAACCTGAGAAAGCTGAGTTGGCAAAAGAAACTATATGAAGGTTAAAGTCCAACTAGGATTATTATAGAAGGGGACAGTTGAGTGTTATCGAATAATGAGGGATACGTG
This sequence comes from Eriocheir sinensis, assembly GCF_024679095.1. Classification (NCBI taxonomy): domain Eukaryota; kingdom Metazoa; phylum Arthropoda; class Malacostraca; order Decapoda; family Varunidae; genus Eriocheir; species Eriocheir sinensis. Next base: position 19,876,411 of record NC_066529.1, on the reverse strand, counting down.
TTTTGAAGCTTGAGTCAAGTTGTCAGGCGGATAAATTGTTATTTAAGGAATTGAAGGACATCACGTTTCTACTGACACATTCAGAAATGATACTTAGGTCAAAGGTAAAGGGTTCTGTAGCGTTCACCCTTGAGTCCATTAATTATTGTTGGGTAAGTCTCTTGTTAAATGATATAGAATAATGCAGAGTACAGTAATCGGCGTAGTAGTAGAAAAGGACAGTTAGTTTTTGAAAGATCATAAGTAAACAATAAAAAAAGGGGGGGGAAAGAAGAAACCTCTACGGAAAACCAATGTTAATAACTTAATGATACATCAGTGACCGTCTACCACAGAAGAGACATATCGGCCTGAAAGGAAATTGGAGAGAATATTACAGAAAGAGGAATATAATACGTAGGCAGTTTAGAAAACAAATATTTTTGCCAGACTGTCAAAAACTTTCAGGGTTAAAGCGGAAGCAGCAACTATCACCAAAATGACTAAGGGAGGAGGGCCAGGAGGCATTTAAAAATGCAAGATCCCCAGTAGAACGGTTCTTGCGGAATTCATAATAGTGATCAGACATGTCAGATGTCGAAAGACACTTAAGAACCTTTCTTTTTTTACAGCAAAAGAAACACTTCAAGGTAAAAAAAAATCAAGACAAAAGAGCCCTCGCATCACTGCTCCTATAAAGATATATATAAAAAAAAAATAGAGGAATTGCCAAATGTGAGGTCCATTTCAAGGGTTCAAGGGTTCAAGGGTTCAAGGGTCAAGTCTAAGGAAGGAGGAAATACAGACGAAGGAAGATTGTTCTAGAGTTTACCAGCAAAAAAGATGAAAGAATGAAGATGCTGGTTAACTCGTGCATAAGGGATTTGGACAGTATAAATTCGAGTTGGAGTAGAACGTCGAGTGCAGCGGGGCCACGGGAGGGGAGAGGCATGCGGGTAGCAAGTTCAGAAGAGCAGTCAGCAATCAAAAAGTCGTTAAAAGACAGAAAGAGAAGCAACACTACAACGGAATTGAAGAGGTAGGAGACTGTCACTGAGAGGAGGGGAGCTGATGACACGAAGAGCCATAGACTCTACTCTGTCCAAGAGCCACCCTCACGCGGGAGATGCATACTTCATACGAGGGCGGACAAGACCCCTGTATATGAACATCATCCGGGAGATGGAAAAGAAAAACGGAGACAATACAGAGCGTCCAACTTCGAAGAAGCTGATATAGTAAGAGAGGAGATGTGAAGCTTTCAGTAAAGATATTGAGTTAAGGATAGACCGATGATGTTTAGAGTAGAAGAAGGTGACAACTGAGTATTTTCGAATAATAGGGTATAGGTGTTTGGAGAACTGTGTCGAGTTGATGGGTGGAGAAATTGAGTTTTTGAGGCGTTGAATGACACCAAGTTCTTCCAACCCCAATCAGAAATAATAGCAAGGTATGAGGTTAGGCATTCTACAGTCTCCTGTCTGGAGTCCTGTAATTCCTGATGGGAGGGTCTTCTGTTGGAAGAAATTGAATAATGCAAAGTAGAGTCATCGGCGTACGAGTGGAAAGGACAGTGTTGTGGAAAGAAGATCATTAATGAATAACAGAAAGATAGTGGGAGATAGGACAGAGCCCTGTGGGACACCACCGTTGATAGGTTTAAAGGGGGTGACTACGGGGTATTTTTTGACGATTATATTTAAAATCGGACGAGTACATGTTTTTCGCTCAGCGTGGCCGGGAAACCCTAAATTGCCATGTGGTGAGTTTGTTTTCGTAAAATTAAAACCCCTCCCCCTGGGGGGGCTTTTGCGTCATAGCCGGACATGCGCGTCATAGCCGGACGTGCGCGTCAACATATGTGGTATCATTCAATGCTTGTATATACGTAAAAATTGCATTAGGATATTTTATTTCTCCGTAATTTTTTTTTTTTTATCTGTCATCCTCTCTTCTTCGCGCAGAGAGGCAGGGGAGGGAGAGAGGTGCCACCGCGCCAGTGCCAAGCAAGACACAAACGGGGAGAGCACGTCGTAATTTTCTCTCCTCTCCAGCCTAAAAAACGTCCTTACAAATGATCTACAAGCGTAAGGCAACCAGAAAAAGAGTCATCAACATCAAGAGGGCTTATGGAGCGGCCAAGCCTCAGAAAACAAGCAAGAAAGTAGCGTAGAAGCAAGGCACTCCCGCAAGGTACTCCCGCTACGCGAGAGTGCCGCGGGACCAGATGCCTTAACATTCTCCAGTAAGGGGGGACTGGTCATTTTGGTGTAAAAAAATCGATAATTCAAAACATATCTAAAATTACTTCTTACGCATTCAGAAATCTATTAAATCCTGTTGCTAGCTCCGTAAAATATTATGGTGGGATTGGCAGCCACTACAAGCCGTCACGCGTAGCGAAAATACTCCCTATATACTCGGCCGTAAAGCTCACTTTACACTGAGAGTTGGGTAAAATGCAGTGCCCACTGATATGGTAACATCACTTTCAAACCAGCAGAGTCTAAACATTCCCATACAGACCTCAGTAGCTATCAAAGAGTCAGAGAGAGTTGCTGAGGTCGCGCGCGTACCGCTCGACATTGCGGGCCAGAATCTTGATAGTTGTTTTCATGCTTTAAAATATTCATATAAAAATCAATATCTGCTCGATGTACTTGAAATTTTTGGAATATGTTGACTTTCCTTAGGCAAATAAATGGTCACACTCAGATATTTCTGAAATATACAGAAAACGGATATAAATGTATTGAAAGGGGGGCTATCTTATGACATCATGACGTCATGCGTAACAACATCGCGTGCTATATAGCGTTTAGGTAGGTAAGGGAAACGGACTGTGACCAAACATTTAGACACTTTCAAAGTATTCTCAGAAAAAAAGAATTATACTAAACAAATATTAAGGCCTCTACAACGAGAATAGTAGTGACATCAATGACGTCATCACATCAAAACGCAGAACATTTATACTCATACATAAGAACAAGAACCGTTAGAAGTATTCATATATGAAGATTCAATCCTTAATTCGCAATAGTTTTTTATGATTTTTTTTTTCACTTTACCGCCAGTCACCCTTTAAAACATTCTCCTGTAAGTCAACAAGGTATACACAATAATTTGTGGAAATTTCATGCCAATCAAATAAATACAAATGGCAAGACAGGAATAAAATGGAAAAAAATCTTTAGGAGCCAATATTTCAAAACAAAATCACAAAATCGGTATAAAGTATGATTGACTTTTCTTAGGTATCAGTAAAAAACTACAACTAAAGGGTACTTTTTTGTTGGGAATAGATTTTCAATAATGTCAAAAGATAACGGGACACAAAGTGGAGAAGATGATAAGTGACAAGACATTGTAATTTCTTTTCTTCGAAGACAAAAAAAAAAAATCAAAATGTTACTTCCAACAAAATGTAGAGAGGCAAACAAAGTTTATATAGTATTTTTTCAAACCGATTAACTGAAAAATAAAGTATGTGAAACAAAAAAAAGAAAAATACGCTTTGTTTGAGTCTCTCCTAAACTTCACCCGCATTTAATTAAATTCACAGAATATCATACCTTTACACCAACAAACAACATACTAAGATTTCAAAGCTATTGGACGTACCACATGCCCAGGAGGACCCCCTGTAGTTGCCCCCCTTAAGGAAGAAGTGACCATCTACCACAGCAGAGCCAGAACGATCGAAAAGAAAACAGGAGATAAAGGTACTGAGAGAGGGATAGAATCAATAAAAGGGTAGTTTAAAAAGCAAAGATTCCTGCAAAAGATTGTATGAAAAGCCTTAGAAAAAAACAAGAAAGCAAAAATGTTGGCCGATAGTTTTAAGGATTAGAGCTGTCACCCTTCTTAGACACAATTGTATGTTGGCATGCTTTTAGCAGAAAAGAAAAATAGACGTTGAAAGTCAGAGACGAGAAAGTTTCATTACTCAGGATGTCACAACTGAAGCACAGTTTTTAGGACAATAGGAGGTACTCTATCGGTACATAAGCCCTCTGAGACTTCAAGTCAGCTAGGGCACATAAAATAACATTCAGAAGGATATTAGTAACAGGCATAATGAAGTATGAGAGGGAATGAGAAGGAAGACTTTGCCCTGAATCGTCTAGAGTCAGTCTTTCGAAGAAAGTATGAAAGAAGCTTAAGAGACATGTGATAGTTATAGAGCCACCAAGACTAAGGAAAAATTGAAAAGATGAAGGGGAATTGTTTCATAAATTGTCAAAAATTTCTGTAGAAATTAGTATAGGCAAATTTTTGACATTTTCAATTAATAAATTTGTCATTTTTCTGAGCAAAAATGTAAAGATCATCATTAATAGTGAGTTGGCAGGCTCAGGTGCCTTATGTGCGCTGCCATTCTATTTTTGATAACGTGAGAACAAGCGTGAGGATTCAGGGCATTATAAACTTAATATTAGAGAAAGTCATTGGAATGTATGCCTCTATCCGAGAGACATTGTTTCGTAATGCGCCGGCACACACAGAGGGGTATTTGACTTGGAATTAGTAACTGATCCATGAAGAGTTAGTAGAGTGCTTCATCAGGTCATCCGGATGTTCAGATTATTTTTTATGTATTATGAAAAGCATTGGCCCTAGTACCGACCACTGAGGCACGCCATCCAATCAGATACTTCGCCTTTCAAAACAACTAGTTATTGTTGGTATCTGAGACACTTTATTTTACATGCATAGATGCCCACCTATCCCGTGAAAACGTAATTTTGAGATAAACCTCATATGGGTGTCTTTGTCGAACGTTTTTTTTTTTTTTTTTTTTAGGGAATCGTAGAAAGAGTAGCAGGAGGAATAGCAAGATGAGGAAGAGGAGGAGGAAGAAGAGAACGTTAAGTGGTTGAGGGATCGGGGAAGCGAAATGTTTTCAGTAGAAAGCAATCCGAAGTTTGAGTAACGTTTAATTATTGGATCGAGTTACAGCATAGTGTATAAGGCGGGTCAGAGTAATTCTAAACGCAGCCGGATGATGCTGAATCCAATTTGATGACATTATGATGGCTTTCTGTATCTTGTTTATTAGGATGAAAAGGACAAGGGTACGAAAAGTCAAGTTTTCGGCCCAAAACGGAAAATTGACCACGTCATACATGTTATTAATCCATCAGGGAACAAAATTTAACGCATCCTTTTTTTAGATTTTTTTAGATTTTTTATTGTAATTCTCAACAAGGGCTTTAGTGTCTTTCAGTGCCTTGTATACTTAGCTCATTGTTACCAAGAACGAAATACACTAGATACGCTAAGCAACATAACTATATTGGTAAATGTAGATCAGAAACAAAAATCCGATTGATTAGAGTTCTTGAAAAAAGGCATTTTATTTTATAAAACAAAATTCAAACCCACATAGGCTTTATCGTCTACCTAGGAAATGTAATTTGTTTGTTTAACACATAAATCTTACTTTCATAACTTCATTCGTTTTTACCCTTCTTCTTCAATCAGATCATCTTCGAGAGGCGGTTTCGAACTTCAGCGCCGTCACTACCAACTGGACGGCGAATCTCGTCTCTCTGCAACTGGACGAGTGAGTATAGAGACTGGACGGGAGTGGAATAGGCAAAAGAAAGGAAAGATAAAATCCCAATTAATAAGTACATGAGAGACGATTAAACAAATGGATGAGAACATGTGCTGAGAGATTGAAGTATTGTGAAAATGTCGTGAGAGGAGAGAAGGGGAAAATAAGAAGAGTAGGGGGAAACATGCAAAAAAGGATGATGGAAGAATATAAATACGTGCTGGGGATTAGAAGGTGAGATGATGTGGAAAATTATAAGTTTATAGGCGTGATGCTCTAAAAACGATAAGTAATGGACAGGAAGATGAAAATACAAAAGTAGATGAGGAATGAGGAATAGAGGAATGATAAATTTGGAAGAATGAGAAAAGAAAGAAGTGACATAAACGGGAAAAAGCAGTTTATAGAAAGAGAGTAATGGATAGAAAGATGAAAATGAATGTGTGACTATGAAGAGAAAAGATGAAATGCTCAGAGTAGCAAGAAAGAGAAAGGGCGAGGTATGATTGATAATGGAGTATGTTAAATAGGTAAAACGATATATGTATAATCATGGAGATAGTTGGGTATAGGGAAAAGGGTACAATGATTGGGAGTTAAAAAAAGGTGAGGGGAGACGTTAATTTCAGTAAGGAGAAAATAAATGAAGTAATGACGATGGAGGAATGAAATATATGAAATGATTGTGAGGAAGTAACAGTGTGTGATAAATGGTGCATGTAAGAAGTATTATAAAGAAATGTATCTAACTATATGAAATGCCTCATTTTTAAAGATGTTCATCAGTGATAGAAGTAACATAACCAGTCGATGAAAAAATATATAATTTTCATAATGACAGTTACTTGAAGTGTCATCAGCCACCTCATTTTGTTAATTTAGGGTAATGAAAAACTGGTAAGGATGGAAGGGTGATGGGGGTGGCTGTGATGGTGTTAGTGTTAGTTTGTGTGAGCGTGTACAGAATAATGACAAAAAACAATAACAATATACAATAAAAGCATGTGATTTATTGAGTACTTGTCACTTTCGGTTGAAATTTCATGTAAGAGGAAATCCAATGTTTGGAGAAATACTGAATAGGTGCACCTAACATTACCTTATGTGGAGTATAAACTTGGCGGGGGGACTGTTTTTGTGCCTCGAACGACGGTAGCGGGCTAAAGTGTAGCCTATCCCGATTTTTTGTTTTTATTTATAAATGATCCACGAGACATCCTGGAGTTAAATCAAAGTATGTGCTCATCTTTGTACTCATTCATACACACACTGGTAATATTTCTATGGTGTCTGATTCACTTAATTGAGTGAAATTATATTGTGATAAAGTCACAAATTCGTGTCACTAGTAAAATTGAAAGTAGTAATGTAAATCATGCCTTCATGAAATATACACAATTAGATAAATATGAAAGCTCACGAAGTTACAATAAGTGACATCACCTGCTTTGCGCAGTAAAAACATGCTTAATTAAGGTATCTGTTACCCGCAAAATGGGGTGCGCTGCTGCCCCCGGGCCACAGTTGTCGTATAAAATATGAACGTATATTCATATTATTGATCTGTTGTTTATGCAATGTTCGGGTCAAGAAAAAGAATACTCATAATTTTAGTTAGTTTTTGGTTATAAGGATTCTTTACAAAACACAATTATAACATTACCGCCTACTAGTTAGGAAACGTACTGAATCCTGGATCGGCTATGGTGATGTTAGGGGCGCCTATTGCATTGGGGTATGGGACTGTAGATGAGATGAGACGGTATTGGCAGTGGTGTGTCGAGTCAGGTGGGAGGTAGGGGACCAGATGAGCAGCGAGGGGCAAAGCCTTGTGTGTGTGTGTGTGTGTGTGTTCCAAAAAATACTGGATCTCTCTCTCTCTCTCTCTCTCTCTCTCTCTCTCTCTCTCTCTCTCTCTCTCTCTCTCTCTGTCTCTAACTTTTTTTTACAGCTCTTTTATGTCAGCCGTTTGCCCCTCATCAAAATCTCTTTATCTCATTTCTTCATTACCCTCCTTTTTTCGCTTTCATTTAAGCTCATCAGCTTTCAGCCTACACCCGAGCCCACTCCCCCATGGACACCCATCCCTTGATTGTATTTTTACGGTTTCCTTCTCTTTCAGATAAGACTGATTGTGTAATATTTATCGGTCCCCTCACGTAATCATACCATTTACGCACTTTCTTTTTTTTTTTGTGATATATTGTTTCTTAGTTTAAATACCAGTTGTACAGTTCAAGTGTTAACTGCTGTATTATGATTTCAACACAGTTAATCTCGAAAGACAGACAATTTCATTTATTTATTATTTCCTTCACATCCTTTTATTTTATATTTATTTTGCCAACTCTGAATCTTCAGAATACTTTGACTATTTTTATCGGGTAAACAAACAAATGAAATGATAATCAGCAGCATTTATTTGACTGTATACTGTAGTTTTTTTTCTATAGCTTCTTTTTCGTCGTTTTGTCCAGCGTTCTTATTAACTCCTTATAATTACTCCTTTTTTTCTCTTGGTTTAACAAGTGAAACAATAAGAAGCAGCATTTATTATAGTAGGATTTTCTCAATTTCCATATATTCATCTTGCCTTCCTCTCTCCTCACGTCTTTCTGCATTCCCTTTCCTTTCACTTCTCAATTTCTCTGCTCGCTCCCTTCTGTATACCTCCACCTTTCTATTTTTGTCTTACTTATTCTTCTATTGTTTCCTTCTCAGCACCGCTTCTCGTTTCCAGACATTTTTCTTCTTCTCAATCCACTTCCTCTCACGGTGTAGAGTCTCTTGTCTTTTATCCTCCTGTGACCCTTTTCTCTTTCTCGTCTTATCTCCCTTCCCTCGTTCTTCACCCCTTGTATTCGCGACTTCACTTCTTCGTCTAATCTTCCACTCATGGTCCACTCCTTTCCCTCTTCACTTTCGGTCTCTCTTAAATATTCTTTCTTTGCTTCATAACCATGCATGCTCTGACGTCGCTTCATCCTTCATATCATTCTCAACTTTACTGTTTTTTCTCCTGATATTACACTCAAGACCTACTTCCTTCCTCTCTTCGCCCTTGGTTCATCACTCAGTTTTTCTCACTTTTTCCGTCCTCTTGCACTGGCCTTAGCCTCGTCTGCTCGTTAGTTTTCTTTCTCACATACTGCGTTTGTTCTATATATAACCGCTGTTTCTTTCCATTACATCTGGACCTCTATCTAACCCATTTTTCTTTTCCTCACATTATATCTTCTGTCCTTGACTTTTTTTTTTGTCTCAGTTGTTCGTTTTCAGATATTAGCTTTCTTATTTACATTTTTTTTTCCACCAGCATCATTCCTACTATATTTCTGTCCATTCATCTTACTCACGTGAATCTTCCTCCCTCATTACCCTTCGCCTGCCTTCACCCCAGCTCCTTGCCATTTTTCCTTTTCGCGTATACCTGCATTTCAACAACATACCCTCCCCACCTCTTTCGTACTGTATGTCTTGCCTTCTTTAAATATATATATATATATATATATATATATATATATATATATATATATATATATATATATATATATATATATATATATATATATATATATATATATATATATATATATATATATATATATATATATATATCCACCCCAGACATAATACATTTTGACATTATTTCGGAGCTAGTGCAAGGACGTATGACATTTTTTATGGTTTATAGGAGAACGAAATAGAGGAAATTAGGGTTTCTTAAACACTCTTTTATGCTGTGGCAGGAATTAACTTTTCTTCAGCTGTGCTTGAATTAATTTCCGCAGCATGTAGAGCAAATCAACAAACGTTTCCTCCTCTTCTCCCAGTTGTTTCTTTTCTAGCATATCATTTTTGTCACTCGAATTAACTTTCATTTTCTCTTTTTTGTGTCTATAATTTCACAATGCGAGTTTAATACTTATAAATAGTTTAAACTTTTCCAATGGTTCTGTCACGGTTTTATTTGAAAACCAGGAGCACACGTATCAGGCGCTGGTGAAGAACGAGGCTTGGTCCCCGTTCCAGCACCAATAACACGTATACGAGTATACTTACTACCAAAAAGGGCGTAAAACTACGGCTTACCTCGTTCCTCGTCCTGTCAGACCCAGGCCAAATTAAGGCTGAGAGTCTGACCAGCACTGGACTCGAATTCCCGTAAGGTCGACACGTGGTCACTTCTGACTTCTGCAGGAGCCCGCAGTGACTACAACACTCACACAAAGGCTCACACTATACTGTAGGGTTCTTATATACTCCTGCGGGGCAGGTAAGGGCAACACAGAGAGGGTGACAATATGTACAACTTTATTCTACAAAGCCAACACTTACTAACACACACACAGCTGACCTAGCAACGTCTGCGTGAGCCTACAAAACCTTGACTGCCCTGGATACACTAACGACGACACCGTATACTACTTACCTTGTGCGGAGAAGAGTATGATAAGTCGTTGCAGTCCTCAGAAGCCCTGATCTAGGTGTGACCGAGCTGGGTCCCGCCGTTGAGACACGTGATGGGGCTTCTGTCCTTTACGGCACTAAAAAGGGAAGCCACATGACCATCGAGACAGGAGGAACGTCTTTCCCCCTGCTGGAAAGCGGAAACCAGGGCGGCTAAGGTCCTGGTATAACAACATCACACGCCACCGCCACTCGCGTGAATGTTGAGGCTGTCTGGAGGAGCAACAGGAGCAGGACACTCCGTGACCTCACCGTGGGACGGTCACGGGCAGAAAAAGGCCTCGGGCTCGGCTCAGGGCAGGGGCCGGCCCACCGACCCAGCCAAGTGAGGCGCTACCTCGACCGGGCGGAGATACAAGTCACTGCCGACGCGGGTATTTCAGACAGCAATACACACTAGTACACAGTACTTCTGGCACAACAAGGCAGTTTGGGTCGTTTATTGACAAACATATAGCCTCACATAGCACAAGACTAATGTGGAACACATAATATGAAAGCTAAAGGCTCAATAAAGGACACCTCAAGAGAGGAGAATGCAACATCTGGCAACTCACGGCCAGGGAGGGAGGCAGCATGGCGGCTCACCCAGACAAATAAGCTATGCCAAGCGCGAAAGGATAGCTCCCCGTACAAACCTGCCACAGACAGTTTTAGTTAACACTGCCCAGAACACGTAACTAACTTGTGCAAGCACACAAAACAGCGAGATACTCAGCGGGACACAATAAACGTAGAGGAAGAACTGGCAATCATCGCACAGCTGGCATCCTAGTCCGCCAAGCCAGCCTGCCGACCGTGCCTCCGGCCCCCTTGGACTCCATATCGTGGATATTATCCACAAATTTGTGGATAAAATGAACTTTTGTGGAACCCCTTGTGGACAGTGAAGTTGAACACAAAATTTGTGGACTTTTGTTATGGATATGTACACTGTACATGGATTTTTCTGTGGATGTTTAATATTTTGTGGATATCTCGTGGAAAGATAGGATTTGGATACTCGTTAGGGGAATATTAAGATGAAATAGAAAAAAAAGTGTCACACTGCAAAACAACTGAGCCTAGCATTTAAAGATCCCCAGAATAAACTGTTCCTTTTGTTTGTTCGTAAAACCCTTAAGGAAGTTGTGAGAGTGAACAAACTCTTTCAGGGACAGAATGTAGACATCACAAAGCTTACAGAAGATCTTCTTGACATGTATAGGAATTTGATGCAAGTGGTAATTGAACCATACTTTCTGTCAAAATTCTTCTTACACAAAGAAGATCTTCCTAAACTTAATTATGCAAGTTATCTCTTGCCACTGAATGCCATTAACTTTGGATATGAATTCAATGTCTATGCTAATGCCTGTCCTCTGAATGGTAATCAAATAATATATGTGAAAGAGCGTTGTCAGAAATATCTGTTAGAACTCCTGAATCAAGTACAGATTCGATTGCCTGGCAACGTTGAAACTCTGCAAATGCTGAAAAAATTACATCCTGCCATTGCTACTTCCCAGCACAAAGACTCCATTGCACCAATTGCCTTTCAGTACAAGTCATCATTTAGTGACATGGATAGCTTAGAAAATGAATGGAATGTTGTAAATTTAGATCAGTGGCCCAAGTCTTGTTTGGAAAACAGTGTTTCTTTTTGGGCTGAAGTTAGAGAGAAAAAAATATCTGCTGGGGAACCAAAATATCCCAACATTTCATCCCTAGCATTGGCATTGTTTGCCTTACCTTTCACTAATGCCTCTGTAGAGCGCATTTTCTCTCATATGAATGTGGTACACACTAAGCTAAGAAATCCTTCCAGTGTAAGTTCAGTAGAAGCAATACTCCAGATCAGATATGGATTATCTGTTCGAGGGATGTCATACGTCACTGTCAAGCCAACTGAAGATATGCTAAAGAATTTCAGTGCTAAGGGAAATGCCGAAAGTGATGATGACAATGCAGATATTATATCCATTGAGCTGGATGCAGAATATAAAAAATATAAAAAATGATAGAAAAAGAGATTTTTTTTTTTTGTTGCCAGGTAATTTTGCTTTCGTTAAAAAAGGTACAATTTGTTTTAATTTTATAACATTCAAGTTTGTAATCAATTATCAATAAATGTGACGCAACAATAAAATTATGGCTTCATTACTGTCCAGTAAGGAATATGTTTGTGGAATACACTGTGGAGTATTGATGATTTTTGTGGATAATTTGTGGATAAAAAGTAACTTTTGCATGGATCATGAGTGACAGTAAAGTGGCAACACTGCTTGGAGGCGGGTAGGTCACGGTCAGGGTTAAGGGAGGCAGAGCGGGTTAGACCGCTTTAATCCATCTACGCAGAACTGTGACGTGGACTGTGACCCAGGTAAGGGGAAGAGGGTAGGGAAGGCAGGGTCAAAATCTATGAATAGATCTCGGGTAGGGTATACTAAAAAGAAAACGTGGACCGGAGGGATAACTATGGAAGACTTGCCTTACCGCACATTCGCACACAAACACATTATACTCTCTCTCTCTCTCTCTCTCTCTCTCTCTCTCTCTCTCTCTCTCTCTCTCTCTCTCTCTCTCTCTCTCTCTCTTCTCTGTCTCTTACACACAGTTATGGTATATTGTCAATGTTGTTGGTAAACGTACAGTGCTGTACTTTCTGCCCTTGGTCAGATCTGCATTCATACAGCGAACAATAAGCCTCCGGACCACGGAGTGACTCGGACTTCCTTGCTCTTAACACTGGGAAGGTCACGGTCGGACTGAACTGGCTTCTCCCTTCTGACCCCGACCACTGGGTCCCAGTATACGTCATGCGCGGGGAGAGCTACTTTTCACTCGGAAGCGGACTAACCCTGGTCAGGGTCAGGGTTAAGGGAGCTCTCTTAACCCTGAGTCACGGTGAAAACAAAGGTTGCGCGCCCACGTGTGAGCGAGAGAAAACCTACCCGTCACCCTGACAATAGGAAACAAGTACCTATTGTCTGTTCAGAGCATGAAGTCGGTTCAGGGTGGAGCTGGTATCGTCGTTTACCTCTACCCATGCTGCCAAATCAGCCTTCGTACATGCGTTTCTCTCTTATTTCCCATCCATGTGCTATTTGAAAGCGATATTTTATATATTCTGTATATAGTAAAGGAAGCTACATAGTACAATGAGTGTCGATGTTTAGGATTATAACAAGGATTTGTATAAATTCTATGACATGTGGCAGCGATTTTTTCCCATGTTGCCACTTTGTGGTGTTGGTAGTGGTGGTGGTGGTGGTGGTCGGTGTGTCCTCCTAGGTATCCCCCCGGGTCGAGAGGGAGAGAGAGGGTGAGAGAGAGAGATAAACAGGTGGGTTGTGGGTGGGTAGGCCGGGAGGGAGTGCTAATCTGATAATTAGCGGTCGAACTGGCAGCGCTGCACTCATGGGAATTCTGGAATCTGCCACACCTTGAGCTGACTTCATGCTCCGAACAGACTATAGTCATAAGGAAATATAACTATTCACGGTTACTAACCCGTGACAGGTTCATCATTTTCTTTATTTATTTGTATATCTCCATTTAGTAAATAAACATATATTAACAGATATTATAATTTCCAGTCCTATGGCGGTGAGGGCAGCCAATGATGCTCAGATGATGCTGGACCGAGCCTTCCTGGACCCACGAGGCCTGCCCGGCAGACACCACTTCAAGTAAGACACACACACACACATACACACACACACACACACACAGAGAGAGAGAGAGAGAGAGAGAGAGAGAGAGAGAGAGAGAGAGAGAGAGAGAGAGAGAGAGAGAGAGGTGGAGGCGGGGCTCTGGAGAAGGAGTGGGATTTATAAATCCCTTAAGAGGCGGAAGAGATGGAGGTATGGAAAAGGGGGAGGTAAGGAAGTGGTGCAGAGAGGAATTTTTAGTGTCTGTGTGTGTGTGTGTGTGTGTGTGTGTGTGTGTGTGTGTGTAACAAAAACGAGAGAGAGAAAGAAAGAGAGAGAGAGAAACTCCCTCCCGACACTCACACACACACACACACAGACAAACACACACACACACGCAGAAACAGACAAACACACATACAACTACACCCCTTCAAGGAATCCCAGGACACCTGGAAGATGGGGTTCATCCAAGAAGAACTTACTGCCACTAGTCATATATGCGTAAAGGCCCAGTCACACTGGCTCTACGACCTACTGCCGACCATTTATTACAATATCTCTCTTCTCTAGGATTGTCATTATATCTATCAGCTACAATGGGTAGTCTGTGATTATTTGTTCTTAGTTTACATAAGCTAATCCTACATTGTTTGGGAAGTCTAGTTAGATAATTTTCAAAACCAAAACTCTTCTTATAGGTCACATATATTCTACATGAGGACAGACTGTTTATACTCGCAAACCACTCAGTAATCCATTGATCTTTTACATTTCTTTCAAAGGTAAGTTTCAGCCATCTTGGGTTACATACTTGCTGGGATATCCATACTCCTGACATACCTACGCTGTTGAGTAGCGCCTTAATATAATCAAGCCATTGTGATTTAAAACCGGTAGCGTTGCATAATTTCAATAAGCATTGATACATTATATGACACAACTTATCCCTCCTACCAGTTATCACAGACGCCCAATAACCTACCATCCTACATTTTATGTGTACACTTAAAGGATATTTACCTAATTCTCCATATACAACAGTCCATATACACGTAGTACATATACATGTAGTCTTTCTTACATGAAGTATATGCTTCAGAAATGTTAAATGAAGGCTTTCAACGTCTTTAATAACACTGTATCCCCAAATTTCACATCCGTAGCTAATAACAGGGAGCACCATCGCATCAAAGAGTTGCAGTTGTAGGTCAAGAGGGAGATCAAGTCTTCGGCATTTTCCTATCAAGCTGTACATTGCGCGTCTGCCTTGCTCACATAGTTTTTCCTGACATTTTTTTTCAGTTTTCCATCGTGGCTCATAACGATCCCTAGATATTTATAATCCTGGACAATTTCAGTGTTTTCCCCTTTAAGTTTAAAATTCAGGTTCTCAACGTTATATTTTTCTTGAGTAAATATAATGATTTTAGTTTTCTTACAATTAATTTCTAACCTCCATTTATCACAATAATTCTCCATGCTCAAAAGGGCGTTACATAAACCGTCTTCGCTATCTGCCATTATTACAGTATCGTCTGTATACATTAATACTAGTACTTTAAGCATCTCATCTGACCATCTCTCACCAAATTTAAGACAATTACAACTATTACTGACCAAGAATTCTTCAACATCATTTTCGCACAACGAAAATAATAAAGGTGACAAGCTTCTCCCTGCCATACTCCAGTGTAAGTCACAAAATAATCCGACAATTCTTGATTAACTGAAACGCACGATTTTATATTACTGTACATGTTTCTTATTACATTGATAATTTTGCCATTAATTCCTAATTTTAACATTTGATACCACAGGGCATCCCTCCATACTAAATCAAAGGCTTTTCTAAAATCAACAAATAAACAGAACAATTTTTTCTTCCTATGACAAAACAAATCTATTAGGTGTTTCAACACAAAGACATGAGCATTAGTAGAATATCCTGCCCTGAAGCCTGCCTGCATGCATTTCCTTAATCACCTCATTTTCCTCGCAGAATTGGGTCAATCTGGCATTCAACAATGTCGTGAACAATTTACCTTTGCAGCTTAACAATGTAATGCCTCTGTAATTGCTTGGGTCGTTGACATCTCCGGCATCCTTATATATAGGTACAATAATTCCTACCAACCAGTCCTGCGTTATGTCTCCCGTATCCAATACCTTGTTGAATAGCGCAACATAAAGAGGACAAAAAACATTTTGGGTGCTTTTTATATACTCGTTAATGATATTATCTATTCCTGCGGCCTTCTTGTTTTTCAACTTAGAAATACACTTTACAACTTCGTCAGCTGAAACCTCCTTATTTAGAACACTTTCATATGTAACATCAATGTCAAAACTTGGTAAGTTGTCATTTAAACCACTATTATTTATCTGTGACAGTCTCTCAAAGTGATTTCTTAATTCAGTTATCAATATTGGGATTTCACCTCTTTTCTTTTTTCCTTGCAAGATTTGCCAGTACAAGTTTGGGTCCTTAGTTTTTACAGCTGGCAGTTCCTGGATAAGATTATTTTTTTCTTTCACATGGACGCGTTTTAATTGCTGTTTTTACTCCTTATTCTTTGTTATCATGTCCTTGTAGTTTTCTTCATTTTTTTCTACGTTGTGTTTGTGTTTCGCTTTGTGATATTCTCTTCTACTCGTCCAACACTGCTTGTCATAACCACTGGTACTACAATTATAACTCTTCTTAATGAACCCTTTGCCCTTTGATGGGAAAGTTTTCATAGCTGATCCAAAGAGAATGTTTTTCAAATCGTTATTGATTTCTTCCACCGTTTTAGATCTCGCAGACTCAATTAAACGTGTCACCATATCAAGATCAATATTTGCAACTTAGTCATTACTTCTGTTCTTAACGCACTTATAATTTTTCCACAGTCAATTTGGTCCACATTTCTTTTTTCCTTATTCGATATTTGGTTTCCTTCCGTTGTTACAAGAGTATTTGCAATAGTCAAGGATATCATGCAATGCACATCAGAGAATATTGGATCAAACTTGGATACACTATTTTTTTTTTAATATATGGCATAAGGTGCGGAGATCCAACAACATAATCAACTATTGTATTATGTACAGTTGTTACTTTACCAGTCATCTGGTCCTCCCAACCCTTCCATTGTATATACACACCAGGTTATTCTCACATATTTCTAATAGTCTTTTACCATAACTATTATCGACACCATGATCCTCAGACTTTCTTTTAATGGGAATCCCTAACAGCAACAGTTTTTCCACCACTTCCACATTTTCTCTCAAACAATGATCTTCTGTAGCAATATGAGCATCAGTTTCAAGAATATCTTATTTAATACCTGTCCGTGCATTAAAATCACCACAAATAATATTGTAATAATTACCGTCGTTGTAATCCATCAGAAAATGTTCAAGGTCATCCAACAACTGAATATTACCATAACGAGAACTACTCGGGGGGAAGTACACTGACGTTATTAGAACATGTTTCTGCTTATGTCCCCTTATTCAACATTAGCCATTACTTGCATTAATGACGACGCCAAAATGGTCCGGCGGCTTCACCAGACCCGTCCTCCTACGAAGAAGCTTCATCACTAACCTGCTTCACGCTTTCGTACGTAGTACCAAACCTGCTCCACGCGTTCGTACGTGCTCCCAGTAAGTGAATACATTGTCGTATATGACGGTTGCAAGATTCTTATGACATAAATTACTTACCGTTAAGATGCTTCATTATGACCTTAATTCTGTAACGGGGGGGCTTCGCCCCCCTCGAACCCCTCTTTGGTATGGAGAGTGAGTGAAATTGCATGGTTTCTGTACTTTGTAAAAAAACCCCGGAATGTATGAAATTTCCCTACATCTAAGTAAGTGTAAGGAATTTCCCTACATCTAGGGTATTTTTTAACCCCCCATAACTCAAAAACTATGCATTTGCGACGCATTTCATGTTTACCACCGCATTCCCCAGTCTCAATGGCCCCCTAGCCAATTTTGGTTGCGAGGGGTGAGAATGGGCAAACACTAGAATAATACTACCGTTTCAATCTCGACTGCACTTTTCGGAGCGTCGTTCAGCCATGCCACTATTTTTCCTTTCCGTGTCATCACATTTTTCACATTTTCCTGCTCCTTCACCATTTTCATCATTGTTGCTCTCATCGGTGTTAGGTCTTCATTAACAAATATTTTCATATTCTTCTTCTTCAACTTTTACCAATCATTTTATTTCTTTTTTTTTCGACAACAGAAACGAGCAATCACTGGTCGCTTGCCGTCGTTCCGCTTCCCCAGGTGATGAACCACAAAGATGTCTCGTTGATCCAGACTCACGCCCATTTCCGATGCAAGCTCGCCCACTTTCTCCTCCAATCCCTCTGTTTCCTCTTTTTCACTCCTCCAATCCATAGATACGCAAGTTGTCTGATCTCTGGTATTGTTCAAGCTTATCATTCTCGTACTTCAATAATAAAACTTGCCTTTGAGCCTGTAAGTTTCCAGTCGATGTGTCCTTGAAGGTTTGAAGCATCTGGTTCGTGGCGGCCGACATAGCTGTTGACACTGCCACACTTACCACTTTGGATATTTCAGGCACTATAATTTCCAGAATATCTTTCACGTTTTTTGTCACATCTTTTCTTCTTCCAAGAGACACAGTTTGCAACTCTCCTTCCACCTTCTCCCTTACTATGGCTTCGATATCCAAAACAGCTCTCTATGCCATAGCGATCGTATGAGGAATCGTTGGAGGAACAGAACAACACGTCCTCACTCTTCGAGTTCCAACCAGAGAGAGAGAGAGAATGTGCAATAATGAGTGAGAAGGATCAGGAGGAAATGGTGGAGTCACTGAAATGAAGGAAAGGAAATTGGGTCAAACTCGGAATGGTAAAATAAGTATATCAGAGAGAAACGTAAATTGCTGTTGATTAAAGGGAAAGAGACGGAGAAAGATAGAAAGAAGGAAACCGGGTTTAACCAAGAACTACAAAAGTGAAGCATAAATAAAGAAAAGATGGAAAGAGAAAGAAAATGAAAATATGAAACCAGATCTCAGCCATGTCAGTCAAATTCATACCAGTGTTTAGGGCCGATAATACTTTATGCATCGCTTACTAATGCGAACATCATAACAGCTTAAAGCGACAACCAGAAAGAAGGAGCACTCAAAGAAAAATTGTTAAAATAGCACAACATTACTGTTACGTGTGTTTTGTCTGGAAAAGACAGGAAAATAAGAAGAAAAAAATAGACATGCGGACATAGCATAAAGGCATCGTTGTGTTTTTAGCTGAAAAAATAAATTGCACATGAATGAAATACATGCTTGCACACACACACACACACACACACACACACACACACACACACACACACACACGCGAGCACGTCCGGTATAATTATCCTTGATTTCTCACTTGTGTACTTGTCGTCTTATATTACAGGAGGCTCATACAGTTTATATAATAATTAAAACGGTTTACGTAAGCTATATACGACGCAGTGTCACACACACACACACAGAGAGAGAGAGAGAGAGAGAGAGAGAGAGAGAGAGAGAGAGAGAGAGAGAGAGAGAGAGAGAGAGAGAGGATACATAACTTTAAATAAGAAAGATGGATGTGGTTGTGGGACAGGGGTTACAAGTAGGCAAAAAGAGGCAACATGTATCCTAAAAACCGTAATTTAATGCAATCCCAAATTGCTTCAATACGGATAAACCAACTGGTCTATTTATTTTTTCCTCCCGAAGCCTAATTACTGGAAAGCGGACAAGGAAGATAATTAAGGCAAATAATTCATTCTTCTTAAGTGTCTCTCTGACGAGGCATTTAATTAGGAAAGTTATAAAAAAATTCACGTGCGTGCGCGTGTGTGTTTGTGTGTGTGTGTGTGTGTGTGTGTGTGTGTGTGTGTGTGTGTGTGTGTGTACTTTGGTAAAAAGACCTTTGCTCCCTAAGTTGGAGTTGCTTCGTTATTTACTAAGTCAGTCTTTAGATATATGGAACTAAAATTATAATGTACGTATGTGTTGCTGGTTCCGTTTTCGTTAATATTATTTCTATTGATGTTGGTATTTATTATTAGTAATTAGTATTATTACTAATACTATTTTATTATTATTATTATTATTATTATTATTATTATTATTATTATTATTATTATTATTATTATTATTATTATTATTATTATTATTATTATTATTATTATTATTATTATTATTGTTACTATTATTATTATTATTATTATTATTATTATTATTATTATTATTATTATTATTATTATTATTATTATTATTATTATTATTATTACTAGTATTATTATTACTATTATTATTATTATTATTATTATTATTATTATTATTATTATTATTATTATTATTATTATTATTATTATTATTATTATTATTATTATTATTATTATTATTATTATTATCATTATTATTATTATTATTATTATTATTATTATTATTATTATTATTATTATCGGTATCATGAGTGTTACTATTTTTGCTTAGTACCCGGTTCTGTAATTGGTTTTGGTGCTGTGTATTAAGCTACTTGTCTTCAGTTTTTACTTTATTTTAGTATATGACTTAAAATCCATCAATCCAAACCTGATAAAGCGACAGCTGTCCCCACACGGTCAGGTCTTCTCCTTATAACCCTGAACTGGGAAGAAGGGTAACGACACATTGTTGATTTTTATTTATTGATCCTGGGTAGTAAGCAATTCCTATAAGCAAGCAAGTAATGAGTAAGTCCTTTTATTTAATTATTATTATCATTATTATCAATATTATTATTATTTTTTATAACAGTATTGGTGGTAGCAGCAACAGAAGAAGCAGTAGAAGTCGTAGATAATGTAGTAGTAGTAGTAGTAGTAGTAGTAGTAGTAGTAGTAGTAGTAGTTGTAATAGTAGTAGTTGTAGTAGTAGTAGTAGTAGTAGTAGTAGTAGTAGTAGTAGTAAGCCGACATCAGCTGCCACTATAGACCCCCAATTCTAGCGGAATTCTTGGGTTTCATGTTCGGACGCGTCAGATTTTCAAGATCCCTCATTTAGTGGCAAGAATCGGGGCTCCTGCGCAAGTCGCGGCGTTGCTGTCTATAGCTTTTGTCTTGCTGGCGACACAGAGGCAAACACACCACGGTGCACCTCATTAGGCCTATGGCGATGACCATTTCTTGAGCTTCCTACGGGTAAGCCTGTCAAGGAGTGTGGGATACAAAGTTCACGAGAGTTATGTGTGTTACTGCTGCACCGCAGACCATTTTGAAGCATCATTGTAGGATACGAAAGAACTTTTCAATATGAAAGCACACTATCATCGTCAGTAGAAACGAGAAAGTGAAACGATGCCATATGTCAATATTTTGAAGAGAAGGACGTTTTAAGAAATTCCGTAGAATGAAGTGACGTAAAGTAGTAGAGGGAAAGTTTATTTATGAACGTTAGATCTCGTGATGGTGACTTAATTAACGCGTGTTGTCCTTGATAAATAAAAAAAAAATGAGAAACAGTGTTGGTTCATCTAGTCATATGAGCAAGAAAGAGCGCTCTGGGGGATCACGGGAGGGAGGTGCCAGTCTCAAAAATTTAGGGTCGATCTTCCTCGCCAAATAACGCCTGTAGTAATAGTAATAGTAGTAGTAGTAATGGTAGTAGTAGTAGTAGTAACAGTAGTAGTAGTAGTAGTAGTAGTAGAAGTAGCAGCAGTAGTAGTAGTAGTAATAGTGGCAGTGTTAATATCAATTGCTGTTGTAGTAGTAGAGTTCTTGTTTTTTGTAGTTTATTTTGCATACAATAGCAGCGAGTCCCTCCTTTAATCATGTATTAGTGGCATCCAGCTGCACAAACACACAAAAAATATACAAAAAAGATAAAATACACATCATACTAAAACTGATAGACTCTTCTCCCACTTTCATTATTCATATCCCGGCAAGATGAATGTACTGATATAAACTAAGCGCGAAACAAATGATTAAATAACGAAAACATATAAGCGCATTACATTAACTTATGTTTTCTCTTTTTTTCTCCCCCCCCCCCCCCCTATACTCGTTCTCTCTCACTCCGGTCGTTCCCTTCTTTTCTCCCTCTCCCTCTCTTTCTGCTCCAACCCTTTTGTTCACGTTCATCTCCACTTAACCATTTTCCTTCCACACTCACCTCCCTTTCTCTTCTCCATGTGCCTCCTCCCTTTCCTTTTCCCTCCTTCCCATTACCATTCCTCTTTCCCCTCTAACCTCCCTACCCTGCACCTTCACCCTTCCTTTTCCTCTCCTTCCACTTCTTTCCGCTGTTACCTTTTTTCTTTCCTTATCCTGCTTCCCATCACAATTCCATTTCGTTCTCCGTTCTCCGTTCTCCATCCAACATTCTTCTTCCACCTCCTCTCCCCGTTCCCCTCTACCCCCCTAAACAGCCACGTCGTCATGGCGCCAAGCAGCAGCAACACGTACGCCTCACAGAGCTTCGCGGGGCTCCAGGACTTGCTGGCTGACTTGCCGTATCTACCGCCCGATGAGCAGGCGATTCGCTGGCGCCAGATAAACGAACACCTGGCTGCCGTCATCCACCTCATCCGTGCAGCAGCCAACACCCTCACCGGGGAGCTGTGGTGATGATGTGGTAGTGACTGAGGACGGACGTTATGTCTTTAGTGTAGGGATGTTTCTGTAGCTACTTTGTTGGGATGTGATGTCTCTGATAATGACTTTTGTGTGGTAGTGATGATGTCTCTGCTGGTGACTCGGTGGTGGTGGTATGGTGTGTCATTATAGAGGAGCGAAGTGTTAGTGGTGATGGGATGTGGTGGTATTGGGGTTTCCAGCTGATGTGTAGATGCTGTGAAGTGGTGTAATGCTGATCATGAGGGTGATGCAGTGCGTTTGAGGTGCCATTCTAATAGTATGAGGGGCTATAATTAGAATTGAAGGCGTTTATTAACGAGTACCTATGTGTATTAATTTATTTAATCAATCAATCAATGAGGGCATACGCCGGGGGAGCGCGTCGCTTCTCCCACCCTACGAAGCCTAGTCCGGGGTCCGTTAAATAGCGGTAAAGTAAAATCTTTCACATATAAATTTCCATGTGTTAATATCAACGTTGGGGGAGACTAAAAGTGGCTTGTGATCAGGTAATTTTTTTTTTTTTTTTGCCTGTTGCACCGGTAGACTATCTTGATGGGGCCTGGTGGTCGGCCCCAGCTCGTTTGTGGTTCAGGCAAGTGTTTAGAGTGGCGCATCTTGTTTGGCTCATACTGCCGAAACTCATCTTTGTTTCATTGTAGAGAGTTTGGCTGGAGTCCGGGTTGATAAGTGGTCTACAGGACAGCATGTAGGTAGTTTTCAGCCACTCGGCATTGACTGAAAATTGCCAGTTTATAGCGACGGGAAGGGCTAGAACACGGGTCTTCCAGGGCACCACGCCCGCACGCTGATAACTCAGCCACCGCCTTCCCTTATCAACGTCACCTGTTCCAGTGCACGAGAGTGTAACTCAATTTATAAATTTGTCATCGTGGAGGATATTAAGCACATATATTAGACTTCCTTTGATCTGCACCTTTGCGTTGGTTATGTGGACAATATATATATATATATATATATATATATATATATATATATATATATATATATATATATATATATATATATATATATATATATATATATATATATATATATATATATATATATATATATATATATATATATATATATATATATATATATATATATATATATATATATATATATATATATATATATATATATATATATATATATATATATATATATATATATATATATATATATATATATGTATATATATATATATATATATATATATATATATATATATATATATATATATATATATATATATATATATATATATATATATATAAGATTTTTATTAATTATCCAATTATTAATTACGGACACGCATGGAAAAAGCGTTATATTAGTATAAGTAGTAGCAGTAGCAGCGGTAGTAGTAGTAGAAGTAGCAGTAGTAGTAGTAGTAGTAGTAGTAGTAGTAGTAGTAGTAGTAATAGATGATAGGTGATTTAGTGCTAGGTAGTAATAGTGATATGGTTGGATGCCACAGTCATTAGCGAACAGAGTTGGGGCTAATGACCTCCAAGCTATGGAGCCCTCCATGATTATGTGTCGGGAAAATAAACATGGGTGGAGGTATCATTTATGTAATACAAAAAAAAAAGTAGTATCACTAGTAGTAGAAATAATAGTAACACCGTACAGATAAATCTAAAGCAATGTGCATCCCTTGATAAGTCATAGAATGCGTGGAGATTCAATTGTGGTGTTTAAATGGATCAAAGGGATTAACGATGGCGACTTGAATGAAGTGGAAGTGCTTATATTAAAAGCCAGTGACATCTCAAGCGGACTCTTTTGATTTTGCGGCGCCCTTGTCATTAAGCCGCGAATGTTGGAAAATCAACCGCTTTGGTGCGAGTCGCCATAACTCCCCTATTTCTGGGGCTATATAAATGTTTTTGGTAGCAATCGACGGAAAATGAAAGTGCTATATTTTGTAATAAGCGACCGGGCTCAAAAACCGACTGGAAAGGGTAAAAAATCGAATAAATTCGCAAAAAAAACGACTCTGAAAAAAACTATTTTTGAGTTCCCAACCTTGAAACCCACTCATTCTTTGATAATTAAAAAACACGTATTTAACAAATAATTTATCCCTACCAATGTGCTTTCCAATATGATGCATAATATGTCCCTACTCCCAGTAGTTTCGTCGCTAGAGCTCGAAACGTAAACCCTTTCGAGAGCGATTTTGACGAACTCCAGACACTTTGCCGATTTTATCAAGTGTGGCATTGCTATTGCCTCTAGAAGGCTGTAATTTGGCATGTAGCCCCTCCTGGCAATGTAGTTTGACGAAAGATTTTCTGATAGCTCGATTCCAAGGTTGTCGTTGAGCCGTCACAAAATAGCCTGTTTTTCGGCCCTTTTGCCGCGATTTGGACACGTCCTAGTTTTTTGCTTATAACTTTTTATTTATTTATTTAGTGCTTTCCAATGTTGTTTTGATTACTAATCTGTATCAGTAGAGCTTTCATTTGCCACCAAGCACACCTTCCTAGCTTCAGTAGTTTTTGCTCGAGCTTGACCAGAATTCGCGACGAAAATTCGCCGAATCTGACTCATTTCACGCGCCGCAACGAAAAACCTTCCTGACGCCACAAAAATTAATATATCTGCATAAAAAAATCATATATGAACACTTCAATATGTTGACTATCTTGTATTAAAATCATTTTAAGATATCTATATAAAAAGTTACTATTTTTAAATAATCATTTCGCTATACAAATAAACCTATATATAACCTATATATAAATAAGTATAATTCTTTGAATAAATTATTGATTTATGGCGCTGAAAGGGTAACGCTGAATAGTCTGGCGATGAAATGGGCTGGCGCTGAAACGGCGGAGCTGAAACATTGGCGCTGGAAGGTCGGCGCTGAATCGTACCG
Source organism: Eriocheir sinensis (assembly GCF_024679095.1). Lineage (NCBI taxonomy): Eukaryota > Metazoa > Arthropoda > Malacostraca > Decapoda > Varunidae > Eriocheir > Eriocheir sinensis. The sequence continues at coordinate 19,851,231 of NC_066529.1, read as the reverse complement.
TACCCAGCAGGACCTTCCTAGTTTAGACCGTCTGGCCTCTTATAGTCTTTATATCATTGTATATCCGTGTGCAGGCTAGTAGTAGTACTATAGTAGTAGTAGTAGTAGTAGTAGTAGTAGTAGTAGTAGTGGTAGTAACAGTAGTAGTCGTAGTGGTAGCAGTAGAAGGAGGGGGCATATGAAAGAAATACAAAACGTCGACCAGTGTTTCTTCCTTTGCTATAGTCTTCACAGTTTAAAATGGGGTGCAAGACTCATCAAAGTACTGAAAGAAAGAATATAGCAACCAAGAGGTAGGCTGTCTGTCTCCTTCCTTGGGGTCAGCATTGGATAGCCTGAAAAAAAAAAAAAACAGGTCTCCTACACTCACAACTATCCACATGGCTGACATGGACTTCGAAATGACGTTGTTACCGTTCTTGCATTATGCGTAACGGCACATCACTTATATACTGCTTACACACAAGTTCAGAAAATCTGTTAATGTTAGGTTTTCCATTGTAGTTAATTGATAACTGCAGTATTATAGTCGGGCGGTACTACGAGTAGGCATACGAGTATTCTCTCTCTCTCTCTCTCTCTCTCTCTCTCTCTCTCTCTCTCTCTCTCTCTCTCTCTCTCTCTCTCTCTCTCTCTTATTTTCCAGTGTTATATAAAATTAGTTCGGGTTTTGTAATAGTGTATTTACACGCAAAGTAGGAAGAGGAATCAAACCGTCCAGCACACCCAGCCTCTGTCACGCCACGCACCGTCCTATCAGAAGACGAGGCAAGAAAAGGCAGCGACGGATGATTGTGTGATACCTCGAACAGCACGTTAAGCAATCTATCATCCAAGACTTATTTGGGCATGTTTTTAGAGGCAGAGTACATATTCCTTGGGACATGTACCTGAACATGTTCTTTACATGTGTCTGCAGAGCAAGAACCAGTTGAACAAGGAAACATATTTGGGTGACTATAACGACAAAGAGGACCGCGGTAGTCGTGAGAGAAGATAAATGCGCTTAAGTTGTTAGGTAAGCAGGTAGAGTTTCGGACAGCTGTTTACAAATTCGAAATATTAGAGAAAGTCAGCTCGGAAAGGCTGTTAGTTACATATTTAATCCTAGATAAATTGGGATCTTATGTGGCTGTTAGTTTAGTACTTAGTCCTAGAGAAATTGAGACTGATCACACTCTCAATAGGAAAGATTGGACCGAATTTAGTGGAAGTAAATCATTGATGGAGGTTTTCCGGAAATGGTGTCAAACTGGCTGAGCGGAGGCAGGCAATTACAACTGTTGGATGACCTGAAACCTCTTTATAAGTTGTAACTTCGGGACACACTACCGAAGTAAAATAATGTAAAAAAGAAGTAGTGATATCAGGAGAACCTCCTCTGGAAGATTGGTGTAGAGACGTCACGATCGGGACAGACCTTTAAAGCCTCTGCCAGGGTCAGCACCACTTGTCTTATGTAACACCTCTACAAAATCTTATTTAAATTAATTCCAGGGTTAATATAACTGGTTAACAGCTTCACCCCATTAACCCCTTTGGAAGGGATAGGGCTATTAATCATGATTATGAGAAGCCTAAAATATGATCGTCGTATAAAAAAATAAGTAGTTGTAGTAGTAGTAGTAGTAGTAGTAGTAGTAGTAGTAGTAGTAGTAGTAGTAGTAGTGGTGGTGGTGCTGGTAGTAGCAGGATGTTAGTGGCTGTAGACATCTGACGAAGCGTGAAGATGTGATTTATACGTTGGTGTGAGGATGATTCACTGAGGCGGAAAGAGAGAGAGAGAGAGAGAGAGAGAGAGAGAGAGAGAGAGAGAGAGAGAGAGAGAGAGATAAAGTATGGAAAGTCAATTATTTCCTGTCTCACTGACGCTCAGACTTTGCCTCGTCGCTGTCACAACCAATTACTTGAGAGAGAGAGAGAGAGAGAGAGAGAGAGAGAGAGAGAGAGAGACGACCATTTATTCCTCTTCCATAATCGCAAAAGCTAATCCACCACTAAGTAGGGTAGGGAAAGCCTCATTACCACCACCGTTAACACGTTTTCATCTCAGATATCACACCGCCACCACCACCATAATACTACCACCGACACCATTTCCTTCACCGCCACCATATCGTCATACTTGATACCACCACCGCCACTACCATCCTTGCGACCAACACCCCTACCATCACAACACTCTCCTTATGCAATTCATCATTACTATCGTCACCATTGCTTCATTACCACAATAATGCTGAAATCTCGTGGAATACTGCCATAGCCCCACCACGATCCACACCTCCTCTACTACGCTATTGATCCTGGAGGTAATAAGGAGTCTCCACCGAATCCCTAATGTGAGATAATGGAATACGCAAATACTTTCACCACCTCACCACCACCTACATTTCCCCCAACCTCATCACCACCGCTTGTGATGCTGAGAAGATTATTGTCACCACCACCACCACCACGCCACCTCACCACCACATCACCACTAAGCATGTTGTGAGGAAGGAAAGAAATGGTGGTGTGGAAGGAAAAAGGAGAGAAGGAAGAAAATAAAGACAGGAAGGAAGAAATTAAGGGAAGACGGCAGGAACCCCACAGCACACCACTAACACAATCAAGACCTCCAGCTTCGAAGAAAGGTCCTGATTATCCATTGCTTGCTGCTGCTGGACCAAAAATGCACAAAAAAGTGAAACAAGAAAATATGTAGGTGTTGTTTTTTTGTCTATTTCCTTCTTTCCAACCCACAATCAGTGTAATATCTTTAGTTTCCATCACCACGACCACCATCACCAACAGCGCTGACTACTTGAACAACCTAACACGAACGTACACACAAAGACAATATTGATTTTTCTCTTCACTTGAATCCCAGCCATTAAGTCCAGTCCCTGGCGGTTAGCTCTCCCTTTCCGTCAGACACATTTCTTCCTCCTGTTTCCTCCTCTGCCCTCGCCCTTCCCCTTATCTCCCTTCCTCTCCCGTCACCTCACCACTATGGCTAACCCCTGACCACTAGGCATCACTAATTTGACCACCAAAAACACCACTAAAATAATATGAACAAAAAGAACTAGGAAGAGATGCTGATGTTTTCTTACGTCAATCCGTGCCAGTCAGCGTACCGTCATTAGTCACTACCACCACTGCTGCCAACCATCACTTACTCTCGGCACCTAACATCCTTCTCCGCCACCGCCACTACCACAGAAAGACACGGACAAAGGCAGCTAATGGAGAAGACTTGTTGTTGTCGGTTTGTCCCGCGTTGTGTTGTGTGTCTTCACGTGTTGACGTCGGGGAAGACGCTGCGGCCTTGATCCGAGGTGCTGGAGTTGCTAGGGGAGAGGGACAAACAAAGGGATACAGGGATAGTTGTGGCAGTGTGTTTGTGGTGGTAGCCGACGAAAATAATAGTGGTGGTAATTTATAGACGGTGGGAGATGTGGTTTTGGTGATGGTAGTGGCAGTGGTGGAAGGTAGAATGTGGCGTCACCGGAGAACGGCACGAGGAAAAATGTGTCCTTTGTAGCGGAGATCACCAGAGGCAGTGGTTGAAGGATGACCGTGTTGATAGTGGTAGATGGTATAGAAAGTGAGGAAGAGTTAAGAGAAAGCAACACGGATAACTGGTAGAGGTGGTATTGTTGTGAATGTGGAGGTGGTATCAATGTTAGTAATAGTGGTGGTGATAGTTGTGGTGATGACGCTGGTAAAGGTGGGAGCTAGTCTGGTGTCTCAAGAAGAAACCAACAACGGAAAGAGTAGTATCAGTGATATGGTGGATGTAATGGAGGTAATGGTGGTAGTGGTGGTGGTGATGGTGATCTGGAGTCGTTGATGGAAGGCTATAAAGGGGATAGTTGTAGAGATGGTGAAGTAATAGTGATATTGGTGACTGGTAGTTATACTAGTGGTGACAATGATGTTATGACCAAAATAATATAAATAAGTAATTGTCAAGAATGATTTATGAGCGTGTTTGGTTTAAGGTTCATTATGTTAATAGAAGCAACGGCTGTGGGGATAATGGTAATGGGTGTACTGGCGCGAAGAAAACGCTTAAGAGAAAGCGATAATGAAGGTGTTCCACAGATGACTGAAGTGATTGTAATAATATATTTCCGCTCTGAAGATGGCAATATAGTGAAGGGGAAATAAATACTGTACGTAGCTAACAAATATCTGTTGATATATTTTGCTGATGACTCTAATACAAGTTAATTGCACAATTGTAATTAGATCCGTAGCCTTGGCTGTGGTAGGCGTTGTTGTGGGTGTTGTGGCAGTGCTGGTGGCGGTGGTGATTGTCGTGTTGGTCATAACCCATTAATGACATGTGTGCTAAAGGCGTTAATTAATGACACCTGAGTATAATTAGAGAGTTCAGTGTGTGAAAACTCTCATTAGCGGGAATAGAATTAGCTTCGGTGTGGGAATTGGTAGACTTTATTTTGATGTAAACAATTAATATTTAGTTTATCGGCTTGCGATTGATATAATTATATTAAGTGGTTTATGTGGTAATTTCCTTTTATTTGCCTTTTTAAGTAATATGCTGGTTGAAACTTTATCTTCTAAAGTACTGTTTAATATTGAATAAAAGTATCGAAAGTATAATCAGACATTTAGTAAAATCCAACTAATTAATCTGATTCCCTTCCGACATACGCATCAAGTGAATTTGTATTTTTTTCAAGGTACGAAATATTCTTTTATAGTGAAAAAAATGTAAAAAAATATTATCGACCATCAAATCCAATCCTCTGAAGTGATTCTCGTAATCTTCCTCATTCTTTTATGCCTCCGCCTCCCGTCTTTTTATAAGGCTCTCTCACCTCCTGCCCCAACTAAGCTAGCTAGGCTTGCCCACTTCATCCTTTCTTTGCCTCGCTCATTCCCTTGCAAGCCTTCGCTTCCTTAATTACTTTCCGCTTTTTTGCAGTTTTTTTCTCCTTTTCTCCAACTTTACATTTCGATTCAGATTTCTTTTGACCTTAATGTGCACGCCATAGTTTTTCACGATATGTTTCTTCGTATTTTATCTTTTCCTCGCTTCTTTACCCTTTCACTATTTTATCTTCATTTTATTTTCCATACCTTTGTCTCTTTCACTTTCCTCCCATTCATTTTATCTACCTCCCTTTCCTCCCCCCTCCCCTCTCTATCCATTTATCACTGAACCATTCCTTTTCTCTTCACTCAACCTTTACTATTTTGGGATATCTTCCACATCCTTCACCCCATCACTTCGCTCTCATTTTCTCTTCACATTTTTATCACCCCGGTTGAGGAAGACGATAATGATTTCGTCGTTGTTCGTCTGCCTCACAGTGTCTATGTCTCTTACCAATAAACTCATTCGAAAAAAAAGTCACTAAACTGATACTGAAACATTTAAGTATATATATATATATATATATATATATATATATATATATATATATATATATATATATATATATATATATATATATATATATATATATATATATATATATATATATATATATATATATATATATATATATATATATATATATATATATATATATATATATATATATATATATATATATATATATATATATATATATATATATATATATCTATATATATATATAAAGAAATATATATATATATATATATATATATATATACATACATATATATATATATATATATATATATGTATGTATATATATATATATATATATATATATGTATGTATATATATATATATATATATATATATATATATATATATATATATATATATATATATATATATATATATATATATACTAATCACGCGCTACCAAGTGATTGTGTTGAATATATAAACTAAAGAAAACCCTGAAATATTTATGTAATTATTTAGTAACTGAACGTGAACATAGAAGCTCTATGAAGATGCATCAACGTAACTATGGAATTATAATTGAATTGAATTATAATTGTCCCCAGTCAAATTAACTGCGATTTTATCGAAACGGGAGTTTATGATCTCGGCCGGACTATCTCTAACGATTCTCCGTATACCCACTAGCATTAAGATCTGGGACGGACCACATCTGTAACATTATCGATGTCCAGTGGAAGCACTCAAAGCAGTTTTCTCTTTCGTTTACATAAATGGAAACTGCTGAAGGGGACATAAAAAGAAGCAGGCAAAAGCCGTATATCGCCGTTCCAGCAGAGAGTTCGGAATAAGTGGCTAAAAGTTAGGTTAGTATCGGTTGGTGATAGTCTTCTCTTGAAATAGCTAATGTCGCAGGCAGGAGAAAAAACTAACGAAGGAAGGTTATATCCGCAAAAGAGATGAAAGTGTGAGAGTGCTAGTTTTCTCTTTAATATAATAATGAGTGTATAGGGATGACCAAGAGTAGAAATTCTTGTGCAGCGGGGCCACTGGAGGGGTGGTCATGCAGCAAGCAAGTTCAGAAGAGCAGTCCGCATGAAATTATCGCTAGAAGACAGAAAGAGAGGTAACACTGATGCGTAGTTTAAATGGTAGAAGATTGTTAATAAGAGGAGTGTTATTAACACAGAGCCTTTGAATCTACTCTGTCCAAAAGGGTGGTGTAAATGGAGCCCCACTATATATGAAATGTGTACTCCATACGAGGACGGCCAAGATCATTATTGATAGCATTTGGGCATCAAGGCGCAGACGTATTTTTCCATATGATCATCCAAACTTATTCAGTCCGTATTTTTCATTCATTAGTCATCATTTAATCAGTTTTATGGCATTTTCTTAAAAGATAATCAGTTTCAGATACTCAAAGTCTAAGATGTTACGTCACCAAGGACAGATAGTTCAGTGAACTATGGCGCGTTGATGTCTAAAGTCAAAATGTAAACAAAGACCTTTCCCATGTCCTCACTTTCCATTTCCCTATTGTCTTATCAACACCAGAGAGTAGTTCAGCATGCTCTCTAAAGACAGATTCTCTCTCTTTTCACACCACACTACATTCACACAACATACACACCATCTCCCAAAATTTTACAAATTCAAAATGGCGAAAATTAGCATGGCCTCGGAGTCCCCGCCAGGGAGGAACCACAGATTCCCCAAAGGAAGACTCCCCTTTTGGCTGCCGACTTGAGAGATGTCTTGATAACTCCTCAGGCCTCTTTCTTATCAATTTCTGCAGCATTCGCTGTCTTCGTTCCAATTTCCATTATATGGAGCACCATCTCTCCTTCTCTAAACCTCACCTTTTCTTCCTTACCGAAACACGGATCTCGACGGCTAATGACAGCAATCTCTACTCAGTTCCCTCCTAAAATCCCTATCCTAAATTTCAATCCAAAGCTGGATGTTACGCCTACGTGCGCAACGACATCACTTGCTCTCGTGCCCACGACCTTCTTCTGAACTTTCCACCATATGGCTTAGACTTCATTGACATTCTATTACTAAATACATCTGTGCTGTGTATCTCTCACCTAACTCTACCAACTATGTAAAATTCCTTGACTACTTGAACTCTAAAGTGGAGCACATCTTGACCCACTTTCCCTTAGGTGAAATCTCCATCCTAGGATATTTCAATGTTCACCATCAGCTTTGGCTTTCATCCTCTTTCACTGACCATCCTGATGATCAAGCCTACAACTTTGCTCTCCTTAATGATCTAGAGCAGTTGGTTCAGCACCCTACACGTATTCCCAACCGTCTTGGAGACAGGCCCAACATAATAGACCTCTACCTTACCTCTAACCCTTATATTTACTCTGTCAAACTGTTCTCTCCGTTGGCCTCCTCCGATCACAACCTTATTTCTGTATCCTGTCCTATCGCTTCTGCACACCCTCTGGACCCACCGAAGAGGCGATGCTTCTGGTATTTTTCTTCAGCTGAGGATGTACTTTTCCGATTTCGCGTGGAATGATTACTGCTTCCAGGAGAGAGACCCCTCTGAGTGTGCCTACCGCAGCACACAGGTGATTGTCTCTGGAATGGAGGCACACATTCCACGTACTTTCTCTACTCCTCATGCTAAAAAGCCTTGGTTTAATCACGCTTGTTCTCGTGCTATCCAAGATAGAGAGGCAGCTCACAAAAGGAACCAGAACCTTTGCACTCCTGCTAACCATGATCTTTACATTTCTGCCCGGAATCGTGGCGAATCTATTCTTCGACTGACCAAATTTCATCCATAGGAAATGTCAAAACTTTGCTTTTTCTAGTTCTTCCCGAGACTCCTGGCACCTAGTCAAAAATATATTTTCCAATTCCACTTCTTCATCTTTCCCTCCTCTCCTTAACCATGACGGCAGCACCACCATTTCATCTATCTCTTAGGCTGAACTCTTCTCTCAAACGTTCTGTAAAAACTTCACTGCGGACGATTCTGGGCATATTCCTCCTACTCATCCCCCCTCTGACTCCTTTATGCTTGTTATTAAGAATCTTAAAAATTATGTTTTCTATGCCCCCTCTGGCCTCAACTCTCAGAAGGCTTATGGACCTGATGGAGTGCCTCCTATTGTACTTAAAAACTGTGCTTCAGTGCTAACACCCTGCCTGGTCAAATTCTTTCGTCTCTGCCTATCAACATCCACCCTTCCTTCCTGCATAAGGTACGCCTTCATACAGCCTGTGCCTAAGAATGGTGACCGCTCCAATCCCTCAAACTACCGCCCTATAGCTTTACTTTCCCGTCTATCTAAAGCTCTTGAATCAATCCTTATCCGGAAGATTCAAAAGCACCTTTCCACTTCTGACCTTCTATCTGATCACCAGTATGGGTTCCGCAAGAGGCGTTCTACTGGCGATCTTCCTACTCTCTTAGCTGACTCTTGATCATCCTCTCTTAGCCGTTTCGGTGAAACTTTCTGAGTTGCGCTAGACATATCGAAAGCTTTCGATAAAGTCTGGCACAACTTTTTGCTTTCTAAACTGCCCGCTTACGGTTTATATCCTTCTCTCTGTTCCTTTATCTTCAGTTTCCTTTCCGGCCGTGCTATCTCTGCTGTTGTCGACGATCACTGTTCTTCCCTTAAACCTATCAACAGTGGTGTTCCACAGGGCTCTGTCCTATCACCCACTCTCTTCCTGTTATTCGTCAGTGATCTTCTTTCCATAACAAACTGTCCTATCCACTTATACGCTGACGACTCCACTCTGCATTATGCAACTTCTTTCATCAGAAGACCCTCTCCGCCAATTCTTCTCCCCTGCACAGTTGCTATTCATATACAGGGGCCTTGTCCGCCCTCGTATGGAGTATGTATCTCACGTTTTTTTTTTTTGGGGGGGGGGCTCCACTCACACAGCTCTTTTGGACTGAGTGGAGTCTAAGGCTCTCCGTCTCACCAGCTCTCCTTCTCTTACTGTTAGTCTTCTACCTCTTAAATTCCGCCGCCATGTTGCCTCCCTTTCTATCTTGTATCGATACTTTCACGCTGATTGCTCTTCTGAACTTGCTTACTTCATGCCTCCCCTCTCCCGCGGCCTCGCCGCACGCGACTTTCTACTCTAGCTCATCACTCTACTGTCCAAATCCCTTACGCACGAGTTAACCAGCATCACTCACGCAGGTAAACTCTTGAACAATCTTTCTTCATCTGTATTTCCTCCTGCCTACGACCTAAACTGTTTTAAGAGGAGGGTATCAGAACGCCTCTCATTCCGAAGTTGACCTCTCTTTTGGTCACTCCTCTGAGCGCTTTGTGCGGGAGCAGCGAATAGCGGGCTTTTTTTTTTTTTTTTTTCATTACGGTCTCCTATTTTTTTTGTTTTTTTTGCCCTTGAGCTGCTTCCTCTGCTGTAAAAAAAAAGTGATTGGGTTCAGATTTTTACGTATTTGCCGATCGCACTGGTAGGCTTTCTTGATGGGGCTTGGTGGTCGCTCCCAGCCCGTCGTGGCGCAGGCAAGTACTTATAGTTTCGCGATCTTGCATTAGCTCATGCTGTCCCCCGGAGCTGATCTTTGATCCTAGAATCTAGAGTCCGGGTTGATGGGTGATCTTTCGGACAGCATGTGGGTAGTCTTAGGCTTGTAGCGGGCTTCGCTACAAACCCAGTCACGACGCGAGGGACGCGGAGTTTATATGTTAGATCCATGCTGATCCTGTAGCACCCTGTAAATAATCAATCAATGGGGGCATACGCCTGGGGGCGCGTCGCCTCGCCCACCCAACGACGCCAAGCCCGGGGGTCCCTCCGGGTGAGTCTTCATGCAGGCCCTCTTCCGAACCCGAGTACCTCCCGGCAGGATCTATCGACTTGTTCCAACCACGAACTCCGTGGGCGTCCCCTTGGCCTCCTCCACGCAGGATTGTTTCTTACAGAGGCAACCCGATGAGCAGGATCAACTTCCGGAAAACGTGCCACGTGCCCGTATAGCCGGAGTTAGCGTTGACGGACTATGCAGGTAATATATGTCGAATCAGTCTCACGGAGTAGTCGTCGGTTTGCCACAAAGTCATTTCAGCGATATCCCATGATTCTGCGTAGACACTTAAGAACATAAGAACGTAGGAGTCTGCAAGAGGCCGGTAGGCCTGTACAAGGCAGCTCCTTTGAACCTAAGCTCCCGTGTATCTAACCTCATCTAATATCGCTGTCCATGAATTTATCTAATCTATTTTTGAATGTGACAATTGTATTGGCACTCACCACATGACTGCCAAGCCTATTCCACTCATCCACAACCCTGTTAGTAAACCAATTTTTGCCTATGTCCCTGTTGAATCTGAATGTATCCAGTTTAAACCCATTACTTCGTGTACTACCCGGTTCTCTTACCAACAAAACCTTATGAATATCCCCCTTAGTAAAGCCCTTCATCCATTTATAAACCTCTATCATGTTTCCACGCACCCTTCGCCTTTTTAGAGAATGCAAGTTTAACTGTTTGAGTCTTTCCTCGTATGGCAACTTTCTCAACCCTTGAATCATTTTAGTCATCCTCCTCTGCACTGATTCTAACATTTATTACTTATTACCAAAGGCATCAATCCGCCTCTCCAAGTCTCCATTTAGCGTCCGTATCTCACAACCATAGTGTAAGACAGGGAGCACAAGGGACTTGAAGATCCGAATGTCTGTCCTTCTGCACAGGTACCGACAACGCCATATACTCGTGTTGAGCGAGTCCATAAAACAGTGGGCCAGACCAATCCGCCGTAAGACTTCCTGGCCAGACTCACCGTTGTTTTGAACTACGCTACCAAGATACGTGAAACTTTCTGAGATCTCAACGTCCTCGCCACACGCATGAACAGACTGTACTGTGTCATCCAGCAAGCCTCCAAACACCTGTACCTTGGTCTTGGCCCAGGAGACCTGGAGTCCCAAGGGTTTCGCCTCCTCGTGCAGTGCCCCGAGAGCCATCACCAAAACCTCCAGCGACTCCGCCAGGATTACTGCATCATCAGCAAAAAGCAAGGCCAGTAACCCTGGTATTGCCAATGGATGCTATGCAGTGAATCTGGCCCACAACTCTGCCCAGTACCCAGTCCATACAAGTGTTGAAAAGCGATGGGGCAAGGACACAGGCCTGCCTCACTTCCGCATTCACGGGAAGGAAGCTGGACAAGCCCCCCCCACCCCCCCCACCCACCCACACACACACTTCACAGCACTCTCTGTCCCAGAATACAGGCCAGCCAGCAGACCAATGGTCCTCGCAGGAATCCCACGGAGTCGCACAAGATCCCAGAGTGCCTCACGATGCACTGAATCAAACGCTTTCTTGAGATCGACATAGGCTGCAAGCATCCCCTGTCGAAACTCACGTCGGCGCTCCACCAGTACGCGAAGCGCTAGGATACGGTCAGTTGTTGCCTTGCCAGGCGTGAACCCAGACTGTTTATGTATCTGCAGCTTCAGGAGCTGGCTACGAATTCGCATCAGCAATAGGTGGGTAAGCACTTTGCCTGGCACACTGAGCAGTCTTGGCGGTCCCCTTTCCCTTTCCAGATAGGGACGACCAGTCAGGAGTCAGGAGGAATGGTACCGGACTGCCATACGGTAAATAGCTGTATATATATCTCACTAATAAAGCAGTTGCTGTCAGAACATCACCGTGTTTGGTTCGCCCTCTCCTGAACTAAGAAGTTGGACTGCCTGGAGTAGCACCCGCTGCATTGGTGACCCCGGAGTGACGCAAGCTGCTCCCTCGCCTCTCGTCACAATGGATGCGCCCTCCACCAACACTCTCGCAGACCCCAACCCAGCCGCAGCGGCACAAGTCAAGCTACCGACCTTCTTTACGATCGATGCACATATCTGGTTCCGGCGAGCAGAAGTACAATTCCGCCTCGAAAGAGTGAGCAACCCAACCTCACGGGCAGACCACGTCTTAGCAGCTCTCCCAGACGAACTTTTTCCACGCATCTCGGAATGGTTGGAAGCCAAGGGCCACGCCGCCATCGAATACGACGCCCTGAAAACATACCTACTTCAGCGTTTTACACCTTCCCCAGCAGCGCGAGCGCCACGGCTCCTCCAGCTCTCACAACAATCCCTTGGCGACCAGAAACCTTCCGACGCCCTCCTCGAGATGCGAGCCCTGGCAAGGCTCCCTCCAGCCACCGACGGGACTTCTCTACATCTAGACCTGCTGTGGGCATTGTGGCTCCTCCGCCTCCCCGAATCCATCCGCGCTGCCATTCCCAACGCGGAGGAAATCGACGAGGATGACCTGCAGCAACAGGAAGAACTCCTAGTCGACGCACTCACGACTTCAACCAGCCGCATCAACGCCGTGCCTTCCAACACCCCACCATCATTCCAAGATGACGAGGTCAACGTCGCAGCAACATACCGCCTACCACAGTGAACCCGACAAACACCGGCGCAACAATACCACGCCCCGCGGCCACGATCAGACCAGCAAGGGCTCAAGAAGAAGTTCACCGAGCAGCTCTGCTACTACCACGCCAAATTCGGCCCCAAGGCAAGAACCCAACCAGGATGCTCGTGGCCAAAATACGGGTAAGGCGGCCCCCACCGGTGTTAACGTCTTCTTCCTCTCCGATCCTGCAACGGGGGTGCGTTTCCTGGTCGACATTGGCGCTGCCCGTTCCCTCCTGCCAGCTGCACGATGGAAGAAGCCCAATCAACCGGCGTTCAACATCCAACTCGCCGCGGCCAACGGGACACCTATACCAACGTACGGCCGTCGGCACCTCGATATCAGAATCGGCGGCCGCACATTCGGATGGAGGAGCTTCATAGTGGCAGACGTCACTCTTCCCCTCCTTGGGGGATATTTTCTAGCCCACTACCAGCTCCTCATGGACGTCGCCAGATGTCGGCTAGTGGACGCAGCCTCCCTTACCACCACCCCCATCGCCGCCGCTCCCACCAAGTTCGCCCTACAGGTTGTCGAGGTGACTGACGGTTTCGCTCACCTCCGCAACACCTACCCCGATGTCTTCAATCCAGAACTCCGACAACAGCCAAAACATCCGGCAAAACATGGAGTCTACCACCATATAAAGACATCAGGCCCCCCCGATGTTCTCCAAATTTCGTCGTCTGGCCCCTGACAAGCTCGCCGCAGCAAAACATACCTTCAACGAGCTCGAGCCTCTAGGCATCTGCCAGAAGGCGTCAAGCCCCTGGGCGTCACCACTTCACATCGTCACGAAGAAAGATGGCTCTCTCCGCCCCTGCGGGGACTATAGGCGCCTCAACGCAAGAACAGAGCCAGACTACTACCCACTGCACCACATAGCCGACATCACATCCTTCCTCCACGGCGCCAAAATCTTCTCAAAATTGGATCTACTAAAGGGCTACTACCTGGTATCCCATGCACCCGGAGGACATCCCAAAGACCGCCATCACCACGCCCTTTGGTACCTTCACATTTAATTTCAGCTGTTTTGGCCTCCGAAATTCTAGTGCCACCTTCCAACGGATGATGGACGGAATCCTCGGCGACTTACCCTTCTGCGCTTGCTACATCGACGACATCCTCATATTTACATCATCAAAAGAAGAACACCTTCGACATATCTCAGAAGTACTGGGGCGCCTTCAAGAGAACAGCCTGGTGGTACGCTACGACAAGTGTGTGTTCGGGGCCAGAGAGGTGGACTTCTTGGGGTACCATCTCTCTCCTGTAGGCGTTTCACCCTTACCAGACAAGGTGACCGCAATCCGAAGATTCCCCACGCCCACCACAGTAAAGGCCCTCCAGGAATTCGTGGGAATGGTCAACTTTTACCACCGCTTCCTCCCCAGGATCGCTTCCACCATGGCGCCACTATACGCAATACTAGCAGGCAAACCCAAGGACCTAGCGTGGGGCCCTTTTCAAGCAGACGCTTTCCAGAAAGCGAAAGACACCCTCGCCGCGGCAGCCCTCCTTGCTTTTCCAGTTCCCGGGAAGCCTGTCGTCGTCACCACGGACGCCAGCAACATCGCCATTGGCGCTGTTTTGGAACAAATCAGAAATCACCCATGGCCAACCACGCCCTTTGAGTTTCTTCAGCCGCAATCTCCTTAACCCGTGGGCTTTGGCTATGGGAAAGCCGAGAAGTGGCCGAGAAACGTCAACATTACACTGCATTTTGAGACTAAGAAAAGAGCATGGAACGTATATCAGAGTACTCCTCTCATAACCATAAAGCCGTTAAAAATATTTCCTTTTACTCAAACTCCATTCTTTTTGGGTGGTGTTTGTTACAAAATAAACAGTCTCGTGACGCGCGGCATCTAGCCGAAAATTGCTTGTTGTTTACTTTAGAGAATTTGACAAGTGCTTACTGTATGGATAGCTAATTCAGTCTGCCATGACCTTACAGCACCACCTATGATAAATAAGCCCACCTCAAGATCACTCACCCACCACAATGACCCAGGGCATGCATTGTGGGTTGTTCTATGCCGCCACCTTCTGCAATTAGCTTGAATTAGGGATTTTGAGCCGAGCCCCAAACGGGGTCCGCCGTTTCAGCTGACCGACTCGCGGGAGCCCCAAATGGGTCCGCCGAAGCTGCCGGGTTAAGGCTGAAAGGCACTACTCCGCCTTCGACAGAGAACTTCTCGCCGTCCACCAAGCCGGCCGCCATTTCCGCCACTTCCTGGAGGGTGCAACCTCCACCATCCAGACCAACCACATGCCCTTGGTCCACGCCTTTACTAGATAGACGGACGCCTGGTCTCCACGACAGCGCCGACACCTCTCAGCCATCTCCGAGTTCAACTGCCCCTTCAGACACCTCCCAGGCACCGTACCCGACGCCCTCTCCAGAGTCGAGATAGACACAGTTCAACTGGGTTTCGACTACAACCTCCTAGCCAAGGAACAGCAACGGGACGCCGAGACGACAGCAGCGAGAACATCACTCACAGCCCTAAAGTGGATGGACGTTCACCTGGGTGATTCCGGAACCACCATCCTCTGCGACGTCAGCACCGGGCGAGCACGCCCATGAACACCAATATCCTTTCTCCGTCACGTTTTCGACCTCGTCCACGACCTGTCACATCCTTCACGACGAGCGACAACACGACTGCTAACACTAAAGTTCGTGTGGCACGGCATCTCTCGCGATACGGGGAACTGGGTTCGGTCCTGCTCTTCCTGCCAGAAATCCAAAGTCCACCGCCACACCGGGACGGGCTCCGGATCCTTTCATCAACCTCAGAGACCGCATCCACATCCCCGTGGACGTAGTGGGTCCCCATCCTCAGTCAGCAGGACACCGTTATCTTTTCACCATCGTGGACCACTCTGCCAGATAGCCTGAAGCCGTCCCAATGCCCGACGCCACTTCAGCCTCCTGCGCCGCGGCCCTGCTCTCCGGATGGATCGCCAGATTCGGCGTTCCAGAGCACATCACATCCGACCGCGGCACGTAGCAGCTATGTACGTCCTTGGGAGAGCTGTTGGGTACAGCAGTCTACCACACTACAGCCTGCAACCGTGAAGCTAACGGCATGGTGGAGCGATTTCACAGGACCCTCAAGGCGACCCTAATGTCACGACGCGATAGCTCAATATGGTCCCCACAGCTTCCCTGGGTCCTCCTCGGCCTTCGGACTACCCCAAAGGAGGTCCTCGACGTCTCCCCGGCCGAGATGGTCTTCGGCAACCCCCTCGCTGTACCCGGCGAATTCTTTCCAGACGCCCCTGCGAGCAACGTCAACCGCCTCAGGAGCATCGTTGGGAAATTCGCCACGTGCAAACAAACATACAAGACGCAAGATCACCGAGCTCTACATTCATCAAAGCATGCCTTTCTTCGCACCGACGCCCACACACCACCCCTCACCCCTCCTTACTCTGGCCCCGACGAAGTCATCCAAAGAAAGAAGCTTTCCTGCTTCGTATAAAGGACAGCGACGACTGTGTCTCCATCGACCGACTCAAGCCAGCATAACTTTGAGACGATGACCCCCCTCCTATACGAGTCTCCAGGGCGGGCCGTCCCCTCTCACGTGCAACGGGACGTTTTTGCTGAGGGGGGAGTATTGTAGCGGGCTTCGCTACAAACCCAATCACGACGCGAGGGACGCGGAGTCTATGCGCTAGATCCATGATGATCCTGTAGCACCCTGTAAATAGCTGTATATATATCTCACTAATAAATCAGTTGCTGTCAGAACATCACCGTGTTTGGTTCTCCCTCTCCTGAACTAAGAAGTTGGACGCTACAGGCCACTCGGCGGTGACTGAAAAATCCAAGCTTGTGGCACCGGGCGGGGCGTGAGTCCGCGTCGTCCTGGACTCGGCGCCATCATGCTATTCACTCAGCCACCGCCTCCCCTGAATTGGCAGATGTATCAAAACAAAGGTATAAAAGAAAGGAATTAAAGTAATTTTATATATATATATATATATATATATATATATATATATATATATATATATATATATATATATATATATATATATATATATATATATATATATATATATATATATATGTATATATATATATATATATATATATATATATATATATATATATATATATATATATATATATATATAATATAATATAATATAATATATAATATAATATAATATAATATATATATATATATATATATATATAAATATATAGATAGATATATATATATATATAGATATATATATATATATATATATACATATATATATATTTCAGGTTAATCACGCGTAAATATTTCATACACCTAACAATCATTCAAATACTTATAATTAATGACAATACAAAGCTAGTCGGAAATTATATATATAAAGGTAAATGGTGTCGGATACAGTTACGATAGGCTTGGGAAAATGGACTCGGGTCTGCTGTGCCGGATCACCTAACTCGTCACCTGGATCGTCCTAGTGTTCGAGGGACAGGAGAGAGCGGTGAGAGTCACTTGAGGGTGGACTTGTCTTTCTATTGATATCCTTGCTTGGTCTCGAGCAGAGGCTGGTTCGAAACAGCTCCTTCACACCAAGACTGGTTTCGAAGTAGTGATAGCAGTTGATAGTGTGTGTGTGTGTGTGTGTGTGTGTGTGTGTGTGTGTGTGTGTGTGTGTGTAGGGCGAAGCTTCGGATTGCCCTAACAGATAAAACAGTTGTCCCACGTACAGGATGATGACGTCAGCCAGTTCCTACCAATGATTCTAGGCCCTTACTAAAAGTAAGGGTCTATAAGGGATCTCATATAAAAAAAAAAAATTAAATTATAGGGCAAATAGAGCGCCAGTAGAGGCCCTTTCATATGTGGACACTTAGCAGCACTGCTCAGGAGCGCTGCCGCTGGTAAATATTGGGAGTGGAGGCTTTCACACGCAGACACGAACACAAAAAGTAGTGCTTCAGATGGATTTGAGTGGTTAGCCCTTTCACACGGGTACGCTTAACAGCGCTGCTAAAATCATGCTCCTTTCACACGGGGACACTTAACAGCGTTTCTCAGCAGCGCTGCAGCAGCCCTACTCACGCCTGACTCAATTTAAGCAGCGCTGTTGAGAAGCGCTGCTTATATTTCTTGAGAGTATTGGGGTGGGAGTGCCGAATTAGCAGAGCTTCACAGCAGTGCTGCTAAAATTGAGCAGCGCTTCAGTCGAGCCATGCACGCGCTGCTAAAAAAAATTGGCGCGGCTGCAGCTACGTGTGAAAGCTCCCATTAAATGCAATGTTTCGTGACGAGCAGCGAAGCCAACCACTCAAATCCGTCTGTAGCGCTACTTTATGTGTTCGTGTTTGCGTGTGGAAGCCTCCATCCACCTCTATTATTTACCAGCGGCAGCGCTGCTGAGAAGCGCTGCTAACTATTCCAGTGTGAAAGGCTTCGTCGCAGAAATAAAAAGTATCGTTGCTCGTCACGATACATGGCATTCAATTTGAGCTTTCACACGTAGCTGCAGCCGCGCCACTTTTTTAAAAGCGCATGCGTGGCTCGACTGCAGCGCTGCTTAATTTTAGCAGCGCTGCTGAGAACCGCTGCTAATTCGACCGCCCCCCCCAACACTTTCTAGAAAGACAAGCAGCGCTTCTAAAATTGAGTCGCGCGTGAGTAGCACTGCTGAGATATGCTGCTAAGTGTCCCCTTGTGAAAGGGGCCTTATTAAGGTAACAGGAGACAGCGGAAACAGGAAACCTAGATTTATTAAAACCCACGCGGCGGAACTATGTGACGTCATGCGCGAGCTGCTTCAAAATTGGAACATAGACGGAATGAATATGTATTCTTAGACTGCACAGAGCTCTTCCATAGCCCAGTCAGCCAACGTGCTGACAATAATTAAACAACGACATATTCTTAGACTGTGCACATATGGATGCTCTCATACGTCTCTGGTAACTCTGTCAACCCTTTCTCGAGCTGTGAACATGTATACAGACAGACAATTAGTCATACAGACGGACAATTAGATAGCGACCTTATCTTCATCATTGATATGTAGAGGAGGGCGATAATAAATGACTTGGACATAAATACTGAAAGCCCCACCTGTGTCTTGAGGACAGACAATAAGAGTGCTTACGGGGGTTGGTTCAAAACTCTTTTCAATAAAATCGGACATATCTGACTCAATAAACGATGGTGGCCTTATTTAAAAATCTATATATGGTCAATATATTGGCCGATACGTCTTCCTTTGAATGCTTTATTTGAATTCATTTACTTTTATTTTTTCTTAACCTCCTGACATTTCCATGTATCTTGCTCCAGCATGCTTCTTTCCTCTTCCTCTGTCTCCTTACACTTTTATTCTTATTTAATCTCTACCATCACCCTTTCACTTTCCACGCTCTTTCCCTTCTCTCGGTTCCCTTTTCACAATTTTTTTTTCTTTTACGCTTTCTAT